>NC_048305.1:41705475-41796891 GCF_013100865.1 Trachemys scripta elegans | reverse complement strand
GGCCCCCCCGCCCCTTCTCCGTGAGCCGGCTGCACGACTTGCAGCCGGTTCGTTTCCTGACCGCGCCAAGGAAACATCTATACACGCTCGTGCTGCACACTCTTCACTTCCTCACCCTCGTGTCCCGCCCCGATACAAAGTGGCGGGACCTCCTGCCACCTGTCGAGGGTGAGAAGCCCCGGTGGGCCAGCCTCTATTCCACTCTGGTCCCGAGGCCCGCCGGGGATATCAGCTGGCGGCTCCTTCATGGGGCCGTGAGCACGGGCGTGTACTTGGCGCGGTTTACCCTAGTCCCGGACACCTGTCCTTTCTGCGGCGTGAGGGAGACCCTGGCTCACGTTTACTTAGAGTGTGCCAGGTTGCAGCCCCTACACCGGCTCCTCACCGATATTATGTTACGTTTTTGGTTACACTTTTCCCCTCACCTTCTCATTTATGCACTCCCTATCCGTGGCCCCACAAAGTCGCGGGACCTCCTGGTCAACTTCCTCTTGGCACTGGCTAAACAGGCCATCTATAAAACCAGGGAGAGGAGGTTAGCCGATGGAGGTTCCTGTGACTGTGGGGCCTGTTTCCGATCCTCTGTCCCTTCACGTATGCGGGCAGAGTTCCTCTGGGCGACGTCCACTGGCTCCCTTGACGCCTTTGAGGAGCAGTGGGCGCTGTCCGGGGTTCTCTGCTCGGTGTCCCCGTCTGGTTCTCTTCTTTTGACCCTTTGACCACACTCCTGTCCCTGTTTTTACATTAGTTGTCCCCGTAATTATTTGAGTTCCAGGCCCTGTGGATCCTCCCCTTAGGCTGGGGGGGGATCCTTTAGCAGTGAGCGGGCTTACGCCCGCCCACTTCCCGGAACCCAATATGTACAAGGACATTGAGTTCAATGGTAATTGGGACAAAATACAACATGGTTTTACAAAAGGTAGATTGTGCCAAACCAACCTGATCTCCTTCTTTGAGAAGGTAACAGATTTTTTAGACAAAGGAAACGCAGTGGATCTAATTTACCTCGATTTCAGTAAGGCATTTCATATGGTTCCACATGGGACTCCTCGCCCGAAGCTGACCGGTTCGGTCAGGGTCCAGTTGAGCCTGACCAAACACTCTGCGGAGGCGTACAGCACCTGGAGAAAACCCACAAACTGGGGCCTGAAGCCAAACGCTCGCACAGTGCCCAGGAGATACCCGTGGTCCACCCTGTCGAACGCCTTCTCCTGATCCAGGGACAGGAGGGCAAACGACAGACCATCCCTACACCCGAGTTCCAAGGGGTCCTGGACCAGATACAAGTTGTCGAAGATGGTGCGGCCCGGGATGGTGTAGGTCTGGTCTGGGTGGATCACGTCCACTAACACGGACCCTAGCCCCAGCGAGATGGCCTTCGCTACGATTTTATAGTCCGTGCTGAGGAGCGAGATGGGACGCCAATTCCGTAAATCGCGGAGGTCCCCCTTCTTCGGCAATAAGGTCAGCACGGCTCGCCTGCACGAAAGAGGGAGGACCCCGCCCTGCAAGGACTCAGCCCAGACGGTGACAAGGTCCGGGCCGAGGACGTCCCAAAACACGTGGTAGAACTCCACGGTCAGCCCGTCCATGCCCGGAGATTTATTGGTGGGCATGCGGCGGAGGGCTTCCGAGAACTCTGCCAGAGTGAGAGGCAGCTCCAGCCGGTCTCGGTCGCCCGCATTGACTGTCGGGAGTTCATCCCAGAGCATTCTGCAAGCATTAGGATCAGTCGGATCCGGGGAGAAAAGGCCTGCGTAGAAGGCCCTGGCCCTCCCGCACATTTCCGCTGTATCCGTGAGGGGGGTGCCGTCCTCTGCTAGGAGGCAGGTGACGTGCTTTTTAGCCTCCTTCTTTTTCTCCAGGGCGTAGAAGAAGCAGGAACCGCGATCCATCTCCCGAAGGAGGCGGATGCGGGATCGAACAAAGGCACCTCGGGCCCGATGGTCCTCGAGGGTCCGCAGCTCTTCCCGCTTCTCCCGGCACATTCTGCAGAGGGATGGATCACCGGGGCTGGCGGCCAGACGCCTCTCCAGCTCTAAGACCTCCGTTCCAACTGCCCTATCACCGCATCCCTCTGTCGGCTGGCGCCCCGGGTGTAGTCACGGCAGAAGAGCCGGGTGCGCACCTTCCCCAGGTCCCACCACCGTCGCGCCGAGGGAAAGGCACTCCGCTGCCCTTGCCAGGCTAACCAGAACTCCCGGAAGGACGCCACGAAGCCCATATCCTCCAACAAGCTATTATTAAACTGCCAATAGGCCAGCCCCAGCCTCTCCGCGCAGAGAGAGGCTGTCACGGTGGCTAGATGGTGATCTGAAAAAGGGGCCGGCTGGACGCTGGAGGAGTGGGCCTGGGAAAGATGGAAGCGTGACATATAGATGCAGTCCAACCGGGAGTGGTACGACCGATGGACCTCCACCCAGACAAAACTGAATGTCGAAACGTCATCCGGGTGGTGGTCGCGCCAGACGTCCACCAGGGAGTGATGTTCGACGATCTCCCGGAGGACGTCCGCGGCGGCCTGGTGCTGCTCGGTCCCCGAGCGGTCCCGTTCCTCAAGGGTGGCGTTAAAGTCCCCGCCCAGGACCAGGCACTCGCGAGGATCCAAGGTGCCGAGGAAGGCGGACGCCTGCTGATAAAAACACAACCTCTCCGGGCCCAATGTCGGGGCGTAAACGTTGACGAGATTAACTACAAGCCCCTCCATGCGGACCCGGAGGTGCAGCAGGCGGCCCGGCACAGCCTCGGTGACCCCCAGCACCTCGGGCCGTAGGTCGGGGGAGAACAGGGTCGCCACTCCAGCCGTACGAACTGTGAGGTGGCTAAAATAGACCCTGTCCCCCCACTCCAGCCGCCAGCTAGCTTCAGCGGCCGGATCCGTATGGGTCTCCTGCGGGAAAATCACAGAGTACCCCCCCTCCCGAAGGAAGGAGAGCACCTGGCTCCTGCGGAGACCCATCCTACAGCCCCGGGTGTTTAATGTTGCAAAGATGATCGGTGCCATGAGGAGGGCTGGGGGGGATCCTCGCTAGCAGAGACACCCACGGCCTCCGTCGGGCCGCACAACAATCCGTGACCTACCCTATAAGCGATTAAGGAGTCACGGAAGAGGCGGACCCATTGGTAGGCCGCAGCGGCCTGCTGCCCAGTCCTCTTACCCTCCCCCATGAGGGCCCTCGTGGCCCGGAGGATCTGATGGAAATCCCCCCCATCGCTGGAGTGCAAGCTGTACCTTGTTGCGGGAGCCATGGACGTCCTCAAGGAAGTCCCGTAGCTCCTCTCTCAGCGTATGGGGGGGTGGGGTTATTGATCTATGGCTATCCCCCAGCGGGGCCCCTGTCACAGCCCCGTGGCCCACCGAGACGGGCAAGCAGGGGGCAGACCCTCGAAGTGGCGTCCGATGGGCTGGCGCCACGTGGCCCGCCTCAGACCCTGGCTCAATAGGGGGGCGGCAGAGGGAAAATAGCAGCCCCTGGTGGGTCGGGACAGGGAAAAACAAAGGCCGCTCCTTGAGGGTCATCCTCTGGGATATGGAAGGAGACGGCCCCAGGGGCGGCAATAGCATCATGGTAAGTGGAGGGGACAGGGACGGTGACAGGGGCAGGGTCGGAGTCAGGAATAGGGACGGGAAAGGGGCGATAGTGGGATCGGGGGCCTCAGCAGCCGGGCCACTGGGTGGGGGGGGGGGTGGCACCCACAAAGGGGCTCAGGGATTTGCAGGGAGGGAGGTGGGCCCTTGGCGATGCCGGACTCGTGCTCCAAGGCAGATGGTAAGGCCACGGCATCCGTAGGTGGAGAATCAACGATGGGGCCCCCACCCGGAAAGGAGGTCGGCTGTCCCTCAGCCATGAGGAAGTCCCCTGGCAACTCGGGTCCCGGTTGCATGGCACTGGCCGTCGTCTCAAGAGGTTCGGTGGCCGCTAGCGGGGTGCCATCTGCAGCTGGGATGGTGGAAGAGTCCAGGGGCTCCTCGGAGGCAGGAGAGGAAGCAGTGGGTAAGGGGACGGAATACGGGGAAAGGGGGGCCGAGGCGAGGTCGCTCAGATCGAGGCCCGCTGGCAGAGGGTCATCCTCCCCCTGGGTAACCGGGGTCAGACCCAGGGCCTCGATCGCCTCATAAATGGAAGGGAGACCACCTTCCACCACCCCAGGGCTCTCCCCTCCTGCACCCGAAGTGACGCTCGCCTTGGTGCATGCAGGGGCTTCAGATTGTAAGGGGGCGAGAGGGGCTCCATCAGGGATCCATAGGAAGGGACACCGGAGGAGGGGTAGTGATTTCCTCCGATGCTGCGACGTCTTCCCTAGCTGGCAATGGTGGACAAAACCCACCCGGGGGCAAAGCGGAAGGCTCAGCATCGGTTCCCCCCTTCCTGGTCTTCTGGGGGGGCTACCGCATCAGATGGAAGGAGCGGAGCTCGAGCCTTCCGCTTGCCCCACTTCCCCTGCACTAAGGACCAGCCCTCCATGGCATCATCCGGGGGCTGGCTAACAGGAGTTGGGTCAGGGAGCAAGAGCAAAGGCTTAGGGACTCGGGGAGGCAATGGTGGGGCAGCATGTAGGAGGGAGGATTCTCTCTGGGGCATGCCCTCTTCTATGCCCGGCGATATCCCTACCTCACCCTCCTCCACAGGCCCCACCAGATCGCAGGCGGCAGAGGCGGGGCCCTCTTGCTTGTCTAGGCGCACTGGGGGAGATACCCCTTGGGCCCGAGCGGGAGTGTTGGTGGGCCGGAAAGGAGGAGGGGCAGCTTCGGGCGCCGGGCAGCTAGGGGCGCTGGTGATGACGGGGCCGGCGCCCTGCCGGGGCTCGGGGGTCCCTGATGTCCCTCCGTGCCGGGCCAAAGGGCAGTCCCTCCGGACGTGTCCCATCGCCCGGCAGAGGTAGCACCGGGCCTCCCCCGTTGAATAATGCACCCGGTAGCGGGTCCCCTGGTAGGGGACCAAGAAGGACCCCTCGAGCGCCTCACCATCACGTGCCGCCGGCGGCAGTTGTAACTGTACCTGCCGGCGGAACGAGAGGACGTGACGGAGGGCGGGGTCTTTGCAGCCCAGTGGGAGAGGGCTGACCACAGAGATCGGCCTCCCCAGGGTAGAGAGGGCGGGTAACAGGGCGGCATTTGGAAGGAAGGAAGGGAGGGACAGAAGTCAGGACCAATCGGGCGCCCAGGTCTTCTAGCGGTTCCAGGGGGACGTACACCCCCCCCACTGCCAGGCCCTTCTCCACTGCCTCCTGGGCGTCGGCCTCCAATGCTAGGAAGAAGACGACGTTGCCGTACATCTTGGAGGCCGCCACAATGGCTGTGGGCCCCACCACCCTCACCAGTGCCCGCACGTAGGTCTCCACGTGGGGCGAGGTGGGTACCAGGAGGCAACGGACACCATGCTTCCTGGTCAAGGTGGGGAAGGGGCCCCGGCCGCTATAGATGGTAGCAGAGGCGGTGGATGGGGGAGATGACGTAGCGGCAGGCGGGGGAGCCGCTGCCACCTGGGCGTATGCCCTGGGAGCTGGGGGTAGGACACCCATAGAGCTGGTGGAGGGAACAGCAGGGAGGGACCCGCAGCTTGTTGTGGGGCCATGGCAGTGGGGGCACCCCCTGCCATGGAGGGCCTAGCTTTTTTAGCGGGGCCTTTACCCTTCTTCGTGCCCTGGCCCTTCCTGCTGGCTGGGGGAACTCCCCCAGAGTCAGAGGGGGCAAGGGACATGGCAGTAGCGGAGGTCACCTCGTTACCCACCGCTGCCGGCGCTCCAGCAGGGATGGTAGTAGGTGGCTCGGCAGCGGCGGTTGAGGTAGAGGCTAGGGGGGATGATGGTGGGGCAGGTGGAGGAGGGGCAGCAGGGTCTGCCCAAGAGGTCTCACTCTCCTCGTCCCCTGCCATAATGAGGATGGGGGGGGAGAGCAAACACTAGAGGGGGGGGGTAGGGAAAGGGGAAGCAGGTCGACCACTCCTCTCCGCTAGGCTGTAGGCAGGGGAGGAGGGCGCCAAAAAAGGGGGGGTGGATGGGGGGCTATCAAGGGCTAGGGGTCAGTCACCGACTCAGGGAAGGTTTCCGGCTCCTCTTGTTGCACCAAGGAAGGGAGGAGATAAGAGCATTGGGGGGGTGAAGTGAAATAGAATCAAACTAAAACAGGGAGGGGCACAAGCACATAGGAGGGGACATGGGCGCATGAGGGGAGGGGCTAATCAAGGCAAGGGGACCGCAGGGGGAAGGGAGCAACCAGGTGGGAAATGGAGCAGAGAAACCACAGGGCTAGCTTCGGAGGCTGGGGTGGGTCAAACAAAGGCTGCAGAGGGAAAGGGCGGGGCAGACAAACAAACTGGAGCTAGCGAGGGGCTGGGGCAAGGGGGAGGGGCAAAAGGTTGCAAGGGGCAAATGGGTAGGCAGCAGGGGCAAAGCTGGGGGCTTGTTACAGGAGGGAAAGGGTCAGTCCAAAAGGGGGGGCACGTGCACCCACGTGCGCTTGCAACAAAAAAGAAAGTCCTTGCAAGCTGGCTGCTGCGTCAGGCCCAATGGTGGCAACAGGGTGTGGCAAGCCTTGGGGTGCAGCTGAAATCCCAGAGGCAGGAGCGCAAGGTAGATGGTAAGTAGCCAGTGGGAGTGATGGAGGGGGCAACGATGATGGTGGTGGTGGGGACGGGGGGGGGGGGACACAGATGGACCAGGGGGCAGGCTCCACGCCACACCCCCTGTGTCTCCACAAACACAGTCTAGATCCCCACCACAAGAGCACAGTTCAAATGTTACTTACTCCAGGAGGGTCCCCTCCATGGCGGTCTGTAGAATTCCTACGCACTCCCCCACTGGCAGATGGTCCTCTTCTTCTCCTCAGGGCTCCAGCAGCTCCCCAGCAGCAAATGCAGCAGCTCCAGGCGGCAGTCTGGTAGCCAGCAGGAAGGACCCTTCTCAGGTGGAGATGGTGGTGGCATCCCCAGCAGCAGGAGCAATGGTTGGGGTTTCTCCCTCCCTTTCTCTGGGGAGTGGGCCAGCAGGCCCCCCCAAGGGGCTGTAGCTGGAGCAGTAGCACCCAAGGGTGTGGGTGGGTCTAGCAGCCAGCCAGCCAGCCAGCAAGCAAGCAAGCAGGTAGCAGAGAAAGAGGAGGAGCAGCCCCCTCCCTCCAGGCCAGAGGGCTACAGGAGAGTGATCTATGAGTCCCAGGTCAGACAGGGTTTCTGTTACCCTGAGCGACCAGAGAAGGGGCTGCACTAGAGTAATTGCTAGAACCAGTTAAGGCAGGCAGGCTAATTAGGACACCTGGAGCCAATTAAGAAGTTAAGGCAGGCTAATCAGGGCACCTGGGTTTTAAAAAGGAGCTCACTTCAGTTTGTGGTGTGAGTGTGAGGAGCTGGGAGCAAGAGGCACAAGGAGCTGAGAGGGAGTGGGTGAGCTGTTGTAGGACTGAGGAGCACAAGTGTTATCAGACAGCAGGAGGAAGATCCTGTGGTGAGAATAAGGAAGGTGTTTGGAGGAGGCTCTGGGGAAGTAGCCCAGGGAGTTATAGCTGTCATGTAGCTGTTATAGGAGGCACTATAGACAACTGCAGTTCACAGGGCCCTGGGCTGGAACCCGGAGTAGAGGGTGGGCCCAGGTTCCCCCCAAACCTCCCAATTGACCTGGACTGTGGGTTCTTCCAGAGGGGAAGGTCTCTGGGCTGTTCCCCCAACCCACATGATGAATCTCTGAGGCAAGAAAATCCACCAATAAGCGCAGGACCCACCAAGATAGAGGAGGAACTTTGTCACAGTAGTTTTGCAATTCCATGCAAATCAGGACACTTTTCTTCCTGAGTTTTTTCCTAAGCCGCATGATAGTAACAGGGAATGAATGCTCCACTCCCTGGATGCCAGACAGCGTTAGACTTCTATATTGAAAGGACAAAGCCTTTTTGAAAATCAACGCAACTCTTTGTTGCAATTGCGAAGTGGATGAAGGGACTTCCAGTCTTGTCCCAAAGGATCTCTTCTTGGATCAAATCCTGTATTCGGGCGTGCTATGACTTGGCAAAGATTCCTGCCCCTGCACTGATGGCACACTCCACAAGAGCGCAGGCATCCTCAGCAGTGTTCCTGGCACAAGTTCCTATTCAAGACATCTGCAGGACAGCGACATGATCATTGATCCACACTTTTACATCGCACTATGCCATTACACAGCAGGCCAGAGACAATGCAGCATTCGGCAGAGTGGTGCTACAATCAGCGATTCCATGAACTCTGACCCCGCCTCCTAAATAAGGCTTGGGAGTCACCTACTTGGAATTGGCATGAGCAAGCAGAAGAAATGCTTACCTACCTCTCGTAACTGTTGTTCTTCAGGATGTGTTGCTCATGTCCATTCCAAGACCCACCTGCCTCCCCTCTGTTGGAGTATCCGGTAAGACGGAACTGAAAAGGCAGTGGGTCGGCAGGGACCTATATACACTGCCATGAAGGCATGACTTCAGGGGGCTCTACAGCCAACCCGACGGGTACCACTAGGGGAAAAATCTTCCAATGACTGTGCATGTGGTGCGCACACATCTACTTGGAATTGACATGAGCAACACATCTCAAAGAACAGTTACGAGAGGTAGGCAACCATTTTTTTTTCCAGACCTCAGATTATTCTTGTAGCTCTTTACTGAGCCTTTTCTAATGTTTTAACATGTTTTTTAAATGCTGACACTAGAATTGGACACAATATTCCAGTAATGGTCTCACCAATGCTATATAAATACCACTACCTCCCTAGTTTTACTTGTGATCTCCTCGCTTATACATCCAAAGGATCACATTTGCTCTCTCAGACACAGCATAGTGCTGGGAGCTCTTTTTAAGTTAAGGTTCATGGTGGAGACCTTTCACTGCTTTCCAGGATTGAGTCCTCCAATCCAGCGTTCTTGATGCCTGACCTTGTATTCGGCTGTATGAAAATATATGCTGTTTGAATGAACATAGTTTACCAAGTGATCCAAATTGCTCTGGATAGCTGAGCTGTCTTTATCATTATTTACTAGTTCACCAATCTCTGTGTCATCTGCAAATTTTATCAGCAACATTTTATATTTTCTTCCAGATCATTGATAAATATATTGACTAGTATTTATCCAAGAACAGATCCCTGTGGGACCTCATTTGAAATGCCCCATTGGATGATGACTCTCCATTCTATCTAACGTGCCACATTGAGTTTGTAAAATGTTGATTTTTTTTTTTTTAAACAAACATGTTGTATGGTACTAAATCAATGCCTTACAGAAGTCAAAATATATTTGGTCAACAGTTATCTTTATCAACCAAACTTGAAATTTCAGCATAAACGATACCAAGTTCATTTGACAAGACTTATTTTCTGTAAAACCATGTTGTGAATGGAGTTGTGCATGCACTGGGAGAAACATGAGATATGCATTGCAGTATCTTAATAATATACAAGTTATAAATAGTTATATTATCCTTTCACAGAGGTCACTCTCAGAGGGCTATAAATGGGTGTAGTACCAGTGCTTCTGTAGCTCGTTGGGAGAATGAGTTATTCAGTACAATAGCTGCCTGTTATAAAAGCTGTTTAGTCCACTTCCTGGATCCCAATAGGATCAAAGCTGTTTAGGCAGAAATATCAAAAGCTTTCTCAAGAGAAATTGACTCTTTGGGTGGCTGAACAGAAGAGGTTGATGTCTTTGTCCAGACATATGGTACTGCCAGAATCAAGTGTTCAAAAGCATGAGTTAGGATCATGAGACTGGCTTAAAAATCAAGAGTTTTAAAAAAAGCAGATGTGGGGTTCCTTTTATTTGCCTGCTGTTTTCTGACTCTGTAGGAGTCACTTGGGTCATGTTTTCTAACTTCTGCTACCCCATGGGCTAGAACATCACATATTTTACATGAACACTGAGATTCTCTCATAATCACAAGTCCAGGGCCCTGTGATTAAAATCATGAGTTGCCAACACTGTAGGCAGCATTTTCAGCAAGTGGGTGTAAGTGGCATAAAGGTGCCAGGTGTGAGAGAGAGCAGAAGGGCAGAGTAGTTAAAAGAATCACAGGGCCAGATGAAAGCAGAGGCACTCTGGATCCATGCCTGGAGCCCCAGCTCATGGAGTCATGTAATCACAGCTTTAATTTAAGTGTGTAGCCATGGCTGAGCCTACGGGTTTTGTTGCCCAGATCAGAAATCGTTTCGGGTGCCCTGTGAACGGCCAAGGGGTGCATAGGCAGGACAGGACTAAAACACTCTTCAAGTCTGATTTGATGCCTCCTGAGGGTGATGTGGTGCTTCCAGGGTGGGAAGGCTGATCCTGTTTCTGGCCTTAAGAGCTGCTGAGAGTGTCATGGGTGCGGGGACCCCTGGGAGCGGACCCTGCTCCGCGCATCGCAATGGGGGACTAAGCCTAACTCGCTGCTCTGGGCCCGCCATCCCCGTCCCGAGAGGATTCTGGACTGGGGGGCAGCAGGCCCAGCCCTCCCGCCCCACAAAGGCATTCCCAGGCTGCTGGGGGGGCGCTCCTGCCACTTGGGCTGGGGAGAGGCGGTCGCTGCGGCCCCCAACGCTCCGCTCCAGGGTCAGGAAGCCGGCCGGGGCGGGCCTCAGGCTGCTTTCCTCCCACCCTGGGCCCGCTATGCACCCCCCGGCTGCAGGGCTCGGCAGCGCCCGGCCCCGGCTGACCACAGCGGAACGGGCCGGTACCAGCCTTGCCGGGGCACGCGTCTTGCCACTGCCCGCTGGCCCCATTGCCATGGTAACCGCCACCCCAGCAACACCAGTGACGCGATCCTGTAGGGGAAGGGGCTTCCGGGCCGCTACTGCAACGGCCCTTCCCAGCTTCGGCCCCGGTGCCTGTCCGGCCGGGCTGGCAGTGCGCATGCGCTCCGTCCCACCCCCTCGACCGACGGCCACTGGCTGCCGGGGCCGGGCGGGGGCTGCGGTCGCCCCGCCCCGGGGAGGAGGCAGCGCGACGCCGGGCACGGGGCGCGCTGAACAGGGAGCCTGGCGCTCCCGGCCCCGCCGCCGCTGCCGTCACTATGCCCGGCAAGTCCCGCTACAACCTGGTGGACGACAGGCACGACCTGCGCGTGCCGCTGCACAATGAAGACGCCTTCCAACACGGAATCTGCTTCGAGGCCAAGGTGCGGGGCTGGGCGCTGTGCGGTGCCCCGGGGCGGGCTGGGCGCTGTGCGGTGCCCGGAGCGGCTCGGCGCGGGCTGATGCACATGCAGGACCTAGTCGAGAGAAATGCCCGTTTCCTGGTCCCGTGCCCTGGCCTCTCCCCAGGCGGGGTCGGGAGCCGCGCTCAGGTGGCGGGGTGCGGCGGTGGCGCGCTGCCCGGAGCCGTGTGCGGCCCGCACCCTTCCCGGCAGGCAGGCGGGTTGCCTTATCTCCAGCGCTGAGCGTGGCTCTGGACAGAGTCCGCAGCGCCCTGCGTCTCTCTCCTGGAAAGCGCTGGTACCGCGGGCCGGGTGTCGGCAGGTGGGGAGCAGGCGGGACGGGCACGGCGAACTTCAGCAGGTCGCCAGCGCAACCATGAGCGTAGGACTCGGGCTCTGGCTTATGGCTGGTATCAGGGGGGAAATGTGCCCTGCTTTGCCTCTCCTAAGCCAGGAGCTTGGTCTGTATTAGGGGTTCGCAGCACGGTGTGACCTGACACTTCCTTTAAAACATCAAAGGCATTAGAGGGCAAGGCTATCTCGGGAAAGGTCAACACCCCCACCCCGCTGGCCTGGCCAAGATGGTTTGCTACGGAACATTATTAGTCTACTTTTTAAGTGACTCAAGAAGCCCGGCTTCCACCATATCTCTGGGGAGTTTATTACTCAGTCTAGCTTACACATTAGGGTAACTTGTACTTATTTCCCTTTGTCCTTTTATCTAGACACTGAAATGTGTTAATATTCCTATTTCTTGTTAGTCTGTTGGCCCAGAACATCTGTGGTCTGGCTCAGGTTTGGAGTAGGTGCAAAGAAGCAGCTGAATTGGACAGTGACCATGGAAAGATCAGTGTTGCTGCCCCTGTTTAGATCACTGGTCCATTTAGTTTTTGATGCTGTTTCTGGCACTGGCCAGTGCTTGATCTGAATTTTTTTCAGAGGAAAACAAACTTTTCCTATGCTACAAACCTGGCCAATTTATATAATTTTATACAAGGTTGGATATGGGGGGGGTGAAAGGTTATCATTTCAGCCCTGTGTTTTGCCTCAGTGGCCTTCCTCTGGTTGAATGTTCTGCATAAAGAATTTTTATTTCTTCTTCATTGACTGGTCTTCAGTTTCAAGTGACATTGCCCTCCCCCATCATGGGAAGACTGGCCATTTAAAAAATACAATGCAGTTATATAGTGTCTTTTCTTCTCGGGGAATCCCAAAGTGCCTTGCAAACCTAACCCATACATGTAGGAATTGTTCCTTCCACCTCTGGCGTAGAACATGGCTGGAATACATAGTAAAGCATATTGTATCTCCTTGGAACTGCAAGGTGGATTCTTGAGAAGGCAGAATAGAACTGCCTGGATTGAAATTTTATTAGAACAACTAGGTGAAAATGGCATCAGGAGATTTCACAAGTGATCAGGATCTCTGTTAAAAGAACAGGAGTACTTGTGGCACCTTAGAGACAAATTTATTAGAGCATAAGCTTTCGTGGGCTACTGCCCACTTCTTCGGATGCATATGTGTGTAACAACTCACCTGCTGAATCAACTAGCCCTGAAAATGGATGGCGCTGGAGCGTCGGGCCCATACGCAGCCGTCGCCGGCAATGAGAGCCGCGGGGGCTACGCCGCGACGAGTAGGAGGGCTGCTGCGGAGCACCTTGAAGCCTAGGGCGTGGGCCTGGGTGGAGCCGCTGCAGGTGCAGATCTTGGTGGTAGTAGCAAATATTCAAACGAGAACTTTGAAGGCCGAAGTGGAGAAGGGTTCCATGTGAACAGCAGTTGAACATGGGTCAGTCGTTGTCTCTCTTATCTAAATGACACTGCTGAGGACAGGACAGTTGTTCCTCACCACACACACAGGGAGCATTTGTTCCATCCGGACTCAGAGCACAGTGCTTCCTGCAGCACCCATGCCTGCCTCTAGACACTCCATCCGAGCGTTGCTGACCAACTTGGCTCAAGAGCTGGCAACAGCACTACAGCTCTTCATGATTTTGAACTTCTCTGCCCCATTTCCACTCTCTCCCACTCTGAGCAGGCCTGTGGCAATTTGTAACTTATACCCATCCTGATCTAACTACCTTCATTGCCCTCTTCTGGATTAATTCTGTCTCTGCTACAGTCATGGAACTAAAGCTTAAGCTTGTTCTCCAAATAAAGTTGGTTTGCAGCAATGTGGTTACAGCAGTTTTAGTTCTTCTCCCTTTTTCACGCATCACTTTATGCTCTTTGCTTTTTAATTGCTGCTGCATGGTGAGTGTATGTTTTCACTGATAAAAGACTTGCCTTCATGTGCACAGCTCCCGCTGACTACAGTGGGCTTTGGATCAGGCCCCATATCTTTTTCCCAAGGGTTCCTTCAAGTTACAAGCCTCTTGGTATATAAGGGAAATTTAGTTTGTTTTGGCAAATGAGCTCTGCCCTAATTTCATCTTCTGTCCTGCTCTTTTAACATCACCTTAGGTTTCTATAGCGTTAGTTGCCTAAACAAAACAGCTTAGTGAAATCTGCCGTTGATACTGACTTGTTCATTCTCTTAATCACTAATAAATGTCCCATCATGTTGGGTGCTGTACAAACTCAGAGTAAGACTTTTCAAAAACACCCAAGTTCCATTTACAAAATAACGTCGTAGGTGCTTAGCCTAAGTCCCATGGCAATTGGGAGCCGAAGGCCCTAAGTAGTTTTCACCATGGAATGTAGGCTATTATGTTACTTAAGTGTTTTTGCAAATTGTACTTCCAGTCCCTGTCTCAAAGCTGAGATTCTAACAGTCTTGCAGTCTAATTTCTAAGACAAGGCATAAGTGGATTTAAAAATAGGAGAGAGGATGAGGGTAAACAGTGATAAGATCACACGGTTACACAGGTTGCCTAATACACAACTTAAGGAGTCTGATTCAGTTTCTCTGCCTTTCACTGGTCCCATTTTTAAACACTTTATTTACTAGTGAATTAATCCCCTGCCTATTTCTGCTGTTACTAACTTCCTCCTTTGCTTAGCTTTACTGATTTTTAAACCTTTTTCTGCTTTTCATTTTTAAAACACTTTTTATGAAAATATTTCCCTGTCATGTCTTTCAATTAAAAAAAAAAAGTTGCCTCTACCTTCTTTCCTTGCTCTCACCCATCCCAAAGTCCAGCTGCATCCCTCTGTGAGTTCAAGTCCCTTTTACCAGATACAGTTTCCCACTGTAACGTAGTGATGTCAGTGGGGCTTTTGCGATGCTGAAGCTGGGTACGCAGGACTCAGGGCTGGATTAAGGCATAGTGACTGCAGTCCCATGATATGCTGGGGCCTGTGTTGTGGTGTATCGGGCACTGAATTGTGTTAATCTGATCCTGAGAGAACCCTTCTGGCCTTAACTCACTCTCCCCCCGGGCAGAGCTGGAAGCTGTTATAGACCACTCTTTGGAAGGGGCAGGATCCTGGTCCCATGTGATTGGAGGCAGAGGAGTGCTTTAGTCCCGCTCCCCCACCCCATATTCCCTCTTTGGAGAGGCATCTTCTCTGCTGCCACTGGACAGCCCAGAGGAGAGCTGGGGCCTTCTGCCAGCCTCCCCTGTTCCCAGGGATGGGACTCCTCCCAAGAAGTATGGGGAACAGCAGGAGCCTTTCTGGCTGGGACTCCTTGCTACTGGTGATAAGATCCTTGCCTCCCTATCCTTCTCAGCTGCCTCCATAGTGCACTGCCTTCCTATCTGTCCTTGTACCTCCTTTCTGTAAAGGTTCAAACATTTGTTTTTTGGCGGGCCCACTGTGCTGTGCATTTTGTGGTGCAGTGTGGGAGGGCAGGGATACAGGGGGACATGGGTTTGTCCCTACAACTACAGAAGCATTCTTGTTAGTGAATCTGGCAGCAAAAGACCCCTCTGTGTTGGATATTTTTCAATCGCTTGACAGATTTGGTCAGAGTTTCACACATTCTCAACACTGGTGATTCCCTCACAGACTGAGAAAAATTTGGTGATTCCTCCCCCATGACCTCTGACCCTGAGCAGGTGGCATTTGGTGACCATGTCCATAATAGGGATAGCTGATCATAGAGTTTGAAAAGCAAAGGTATGAAATATTGTCCATCTCCCAATTCAGTATAGTGGGCAGGGCTGTCATGCCAAAGACAGAGGCTCCAGCTGAGGCTACTTTGGGGAAACACCCTATCTGAAGTAATGTTTGACTGATGGGCAGCTGTGACACTTCACTTGTATTGTCAGTTGGTGGGAGCTAACCTGCAGAGGGACAAGAAGGGTGATGGGATGAGAATTTTCAAGGCTTCTGCAGCTGAAGTTGGGTGAGCCTTCTTCAGAGGCAAGCTTCTGTCTTGCTATGCATGGCACAGTCACCCTGCAGCCTGCCCCCTGGGAGGGCACATGTTCATCTGCATGGGCAATTGGCTGACCGAGGACACTGCTGTGGGGGGTGCCAAGCCATAAAAGAATTGGTCTTGGAGCCAATCTATAATCTACTCCTTGACTGTATGCTGGAGATTGCTGATCATCGTCCACCGGAATTGCCCAGGAACTGAATTCACTCTTCCTTCCCCCACTCCATGGCCAAGTGTGCTGATTGTTACCCTACTCCCTCATCCAACATCCTGGTCTCCCCCCCCCCCCCCCCCAAGAGGTACCAGAGTGGAAGACAATCTCTTGCTCCTGCCCCCTCTGAGTGTTCTGCCTTCTCCAAACATCCATGTCGACCTGGGGCATGGCAGCCTGGGAGCCAACTGTCTCATGTGCTGGGTGATGCAGAGCATGATACTGGGTCAGCCCATGTTCTTTTGTCTGTCTCTGGATTTCTCCACTTACTCTGCCCCAGCCGTCTGTCTACTCAGTTTCTCCTTGTCACCAGCCTGTCTGTTTCTTCAGAGTGGTATATATTAACCTTGTTTTCTACAGATATTCTCATTTGCTTCTCTTTCCTTGAAGTATTTTGTGTACTGTGATTTGCATTTACACCAAGGAGCATCCATTTGACCCTGTCTTCCTAAATTTGTGTGCTGCTCAAGAAACTCCTACTGCCATATTGCCTGAGCCATCTGTGTTCTGCATTTCTCCATTCTCTTATTAGACTGGAAGAAATTAA
The DNA here is from genome assembly GCF_013100865.1 of Trachemys scripta elegans. Lineage (NCBI taxonomy): Eukaryota > Metazoa > Chordata > Testudines > Emydidae > Trachemys > Trachemys scripta. The sequence continues at coordinate 41,780,687 of NC_048305.1, read as the reverse complement.
GTACTTACGGCTCCTCTAATTCTTATCTTGAAGGATCCCAAAGCACTTAAATAACATGGCTCATCCACCTCTTAGGGGAATGCAGCAGGTGTTCTGCAGTAGCTTCCCTGCCCAGGAGTGCTGAGAATATCTCTGATTAGAACGGTGGGGAATATTAGCATGGTGGAATGTAATTACCCACATAGGAGTTTAGCCTGGAGGCCAGGGTTAACATGCCTCTTTTTCTGAGGAGTGTCCTGGGGTTGTTAATAACTGCCAGCAGTCAGGATCTGTGATTTACAGTCCCTAGAAGGGCAGGAATGGCTCTCTGTGTTGTTGCAGATTAGAATTCTTAACCAGCTTGCTTGGGGCTTTGTGTAGGAGGTGAGCGCAGGCCTGAGTCTGTATTAATTGATTTTACACTCAGACCTGTGCTATCTGCAGCTGCCTGCAAACAGCACTTGTGTTAAGATACATCCCTTACCTGGAGTAATCGGTACTCTGTTGTACCCTGTTACACTCAATTCTTAATACTGATCAGTGAGCTCTGCCTGAGCGAGGGCCTAGCTGGGCCATTGGGATTGGGGATTTGAACCCTGGCCTTAGGTCACGGTTGAAAACCAGGTTTTTTGGCTCATCCAAGTCCCCATTTATCTCCTTTGTGAACCCATTGCAGGGCCTGATTGATTGGGCTGCTGGGGGCCCCACAGCTGGACCAGCAGGAGGTGCTGCAGGGCAGGACTGTGCTGCAGGCAGCTCTAGCTGCTGGTATTCACTGGCCAGTGGGCTGAGCCCCACCTTGCCTTTCTTTAGTAGTACCGCATAGCTCTGGTGTAGCACTCTTTGTCACAAAGGCCATCAGTATCCCATTAGACAGCCCCCCCCCCTTCGATACGGGGCCTTTCTTTTCCCCGTCTCTCCAGCAGCACCCTGGGGAGAGCAGCAGGTGGTAGGTGAGGAAAGGGGATGGGATGGCAGATTGCAGCACCTTGGGGCACATAGGGTGGCTGGGCCTCTAGCTCCTGAGAGAGCTGCTCCCTCCTTTGCCAGTATGCAGTAGTGCTGAGAACTGCACGTGCTCACAGGGCGCCCTTTCAGTCCTCCTAGGGGCAGAATCAGGCTGGCCCCAGAGCCAGTGCACCGTTGTGGAGTTCACCCCCACCTCCCGAGCAGTACTGGGGCCCAAGCAGGGAAGCAGAGGTGGAGGGAGTGAGGAGCTGGCCATCCTGTGATTGCCAGGAGGCAGCAGGTGGCCTGGGAGGGCAGGGGCTGCTGGTGCTGGTTGTCAGAAGGAGTAGGGGAGCAGTGGTGGGAGAGCAGTGGGTTCACAGGAGTTGTTGGGAGAGGGGGAAGAGCCTCAAACTCATTGAGTAGTTGATCTGACTTGGGAGAGCAAAAGTGTGTGTGTGTGGGGGGGTGTCCAACTGCCAGCTGTAGCCCCACCACTTATTCTGGGCACCAGCTGCCACTGATAGGCAAAACTGTGGGCCGGGGGGCAGGCTAGAATACCAGCAGATCAGGACTGAGTTGCATTGGCACAATGGGGAGACTGCCTGACTGTATTTCAGCCCCTTACTATTGTTTTGATATTAGCAGAAGCACCCACAGATTGATTCACTGATTGTGATGACTTGCTGCTCCCACCCAAAAACAAAGACAAAGTACTAGTACACCAGCTCGAAAGCAAACCACAGCATCAAATATGGCACAGTCAGGGCAGTGCTAAAGAGATTTAATTTGAGTTCCTTGCATCTACTGAAGCTGCTTGCAACCATATGGTCTGGCTTGGGAAGTTAAACTAGAGTTAAGTATCTTCCAGGGATTATGGTAATCTATTTTCTAGAGAGAAATCCAATAGTTGGAGAATCCTGCTCCATCTTCTCAGGGACAGCAATACATTTCACACCTTTTGATATGTTTTTATTGTCCATGTCTCCTAGCATCACAGCTCTTCGTGCATCTGAATTTGTCTTGATCAGGCTGATGGGAAACAGAAAAGTCGGCTCCAGGGAAAACCTTGCGAGTGGGTTTTTAGTTTTGTTCTGCACACTGTGGCTTGCTCTTTCTAGCTCCCACAGTTCCTCTAGAGCAGTGGTTTTCAAACTTCTCTGAGGACCCAGTTGAAGAAAATTGATGCCGGTGACCCAACGGAACTGGGAATGAGGGGTTTGGGGTGTGGAGGGGCTCAGGGCTTGGGCAGAGGGTTGGGGTTCGGGGTGGGGCCAGGAATGAGGGGTTCCAGGTGTGAGAGGGGGCTCTGGGCTGGGGCAGAGGATTGGGGTGCAGGAGGGGGTGCAGGCTCTGTGGTGGGGCTAGGGATGAGGGGTTTGGGGTGCAGGAAGGGCTCTGGGTTCGGGGGGGCTCAGGGCTGGGGCAGGGGGTTGGTGTGTGGGGTTGGGATGCAGACTTACCTCTGGTGGCTCCTGGTCAGCGGCACAGCCGGGGTGCAGAGGCAGGCTTCCCGCCTGTCCTGGCACCGTGGACCGTGCTGCACCTGAAGCGGCCGGCAGCAGGCCCGGCTCCTAGGCGGAGGTGTGCAAGCGGCTCCGTTTGGCTCACACCCACATGCACTGCCCCTCCCGCCCCAAAGCTCCCATTGGCCAGTTCCAGGCCAATGGGAGTGTGGAGCCGGTACTCGGGGAGGGAGCACTGCGCAGAGCCCCATGGCTCCCCTGCCTAGAAGCTGGACCTGCTGCTGACCAGAGCGACCCAGTGCCTTAAATGCCGCAACCCACTACTGGGTCGCGACCCAAACTTTGAAAAACGCTGTTCTAGAGGATCAAACACTTGCTTGTTAACCTCCCTCTTTACCTTTTAAAACAACGCTGTTTCAGAACAAAATCCAGGAACTACAGACTGATCCTTAGTGTAGTCAACCTCAATCATTTGAAAATCATGAATCAGGTTCCAAAAAATCATAAGGGTGTGTGTGTGTGTGTGTTTTTGTTGTTGTTGTTGTTTTTGTTTTTGTTTTTTGTTTTTTTTAGATCAAATCTTGTTTTCATAGAATATCAGGGTTGGAAGGGACCTCAGGAGGTCATCTAGTCCAACCCCCTGCTCAAAGCAGGACCTAATCCCAACTAAATCATCCCAGCTAGGGCTTTGTCAAGCCTGACCTTAAAAACCTCTAAGGAAGGAGATTCCACCACCTCCCTAGGTAACCCATTCCAGTGCTTCACCACCCTCCTAGTGAAAAAGTTTTTCCTAATATCCAGTCTAAACCTCCCCCACTGCAACTTGAGACCATTACTCCTTGTTCTGTCATCTGCTACCACTGAGAACAGTCTATCCATCCTCTTTGGAACCCCCTTTCAGGTAGTTGAAAGCAGCTATCAAATCCCCCCTCATTCATCTCTTCTGCAGACTAAACAAGCACAGTTCCCTCAGCCTCTCTTCATAACTCATGTGCTCCAGCCCCCTAATCATTTTTGTTGCCCTCCGCTGGACTCTTCCCAATTTTTCCACATCCTTCTTGTAGTGTGGGGCGCAAAACTGGACACAGTACTCCAGGTGAGGCCTCACCAATGTCTAATAGAGGGGAACGATCACGTCCCTTGATCTGCTGGCAATGCCCCTACTTATACAGCCCAAAATGCCGTTAGCCTTCTTGGCTACAAGGGCACACTGTCGACTCATATCCAGCTTCTCATCCACAGTAACCCCTAGGTCCTTTTCTGCAGAACTGCTGCCTAGTCACTCGGTTCCTAGTCTGTAACAGTGAATGGGATTCTTCCGTCCTAAGTGCAGGACTCTGCACTTGTCCTTGTTGAACCTCATCAGGTTTCTTTTGGCCCAATCCTCTAATTTGTCTAGGTCCCTCTGTATCCTATCCCTACCCTCCAGCGTATCTACCACTCCTCCCAGTTGAGTGTCATCTGCAAACTTGCTGAGAGTGCAGTCCACGCCATCCTCCAGATCGTTAATGAAGATATTGAACAAAACTGGCCCCAGGACCGACCCTTGGGGCACTCCGCTTGAAACTGGCAGCCAACTAGACATGGAGCCGTTGATCACTACCCGTTGAGCCCGACGATCAAGCCAGCTTTCTATCCACCTTATAGTCCATTCATCCAGCCCATACTTCTTTAACTTGCTGGCAAGAATACTGTGGGAGACTGAATCAAAAGCTTTGCTAAAGTCAAGGAATAACACATCCACTGCTTTCCCCTCATCCACAGAGCCAGTTATCTCCTCATAGAAGGCAATTAGGTTAGTCAGGCATGACTTGCCCTTGGTGAATCCATGCTGACTGTTTCTGATCACTTTCCTCTCCAAGTGCTTCAGAATTGATTCCTTGAGGACCTGCTCCATGATTTTTGGGACTGAGGTGAGGCTGACTGGCCTGTAATTCCCCGGATCCTCCTCCTTCCCTTTTTTAAAGATGGGCACTGCATTAGTCTTTTTCCAGGCATCCGGGACATCCCCCGATCGCCATGAGTTTTCAAAGATAATGGTCAATGGCTCTGCAATCACATCCACCAACTGCCTTAGCACCCTCGGCTGCAGGGCATCCGGCCCCATGGACTTGTGCTCATCCAGTTTTTCTAAATAGTCCCGAACCACTTCTTTCTCCACAGAGGGCTGGTCACCTCCTCCCCATACTGTGCTGCCCAGTGCAGCAGTCTGGGAGCTGACCTTGTTCGTGAAGACAGAGGCAAAAAAATCATTGAGTACATTAGCTTCTTCCACATCCTCGGTCACTAGGTTGCCTCCCTCATTCAGTAAGGGGCCCACACTTTCCTTGACTTTCTTCTTGTTGCTAACATACCTGAAGAAACCCTTCTTGTTACTCTTGACATCTCTTGCTAGCTGCAACTCCAAGTTTGATTTGGCTTTCCTGATTTCACTCCTGCATGCCTGAGCAATATTTTTATACTCCTCCCTGGTCATTTGTCCAATCTTCCACTTCTTGTAAGCTGCTTTTTTGCGTTTAAGATCAGCAAGGATTTCACTATTTAGCCAAGCTAGTCGCCTGCCATATTTACTATTCTTTCTACACGTCGGGATAGTTTTTTCCTGCAACCTCAATAAGGATTTTTTAAAATACAGCCAGCTCTCCTGGACTCCTTTCCCCCTCATGTTATTCTCCCAGGGGATCCTGCCCATCAGTTCCCTGAGGGAGTCAAAGTCTGCTTTTCTGAAGTCTGCCCTCTGGCTTTTGAGCTCCCCTGGTCACCCCTGATGCGTGTGTGACACTTGCAATACTGCCACTTGCTCCCACCCCCCAATCAGTTTATAGTAAGGCTGCTTTGTCCCCTGTTGCAGGAGCTCTTGCTGCGGCCCTATCTTGGATTGGGGCTTCATTGTGCTGGGCACTGTACAAATATTGCCAGGTCTTTAGGGCGGGGGCTATCTTCTACTATCAAATGCAGAGTTTGTGATGTGGGAACTGATACCAACCAAACTCATCTCTTATGGGACCATCAGACATTTGTTAGATGTGAACAACTGTTAACCCTGCTGCGCTAGGCTTGTTCTTTAATTGGTCACCTCCAGGCAAAAGGCTCTGTGTCCCGAGGCATCAAACCCACCTATATGTGTCAGCGTGACATCTTTCGGAAGGAGGCTATTTTCTGGAAAGAGATGTTTATTAAATCCAGTTCTGACCTTTGTGGAGCTGACACAGACAGGGTCTCTCCCTTTCTGCATATGCTGCTGAGAGTGGCAAAATATCTCCCTCTCATGCTCCTCTCAGTCTGGCAAGCCCTTGATTAAAGGGACAGCTCCCATTAACGAAATACAAGTGAACATGAAATAGTAAAACAGATCCCTTCTCAATCGGTGGTCGGTAATATAAAGTCTTTAGATCCACAGCCCAGCCCTCTTCTACTCTAGCCACAGCAGTACTTGGGGGAAGCATGCTTTTATCTTCTACCCAGACAGCCCATACAGGGAAACCTAGTATGGACAATGCCAAGTGGATTACACCAGTGCCTGTAACAGCAGTGAGACACTAGGGATCAGGATTCTTGATTTTTTTCTTCCTGGCTCTGGGTGCATTTTGTGGTCTAGTGGTGACTGGCAGCATAGCCAGTGTAACCACGGCCCTGTTTGGGACAGCTGTGGAGTCTGAACTTAGAACCTCTGGATGTAAAAGCATAAATCTATACCACCTGAGCTAAAGAACCAGCTTCCTAGCATGATTATGGGTTGACCACAGTTTGTAGGGACTAATCGTTGTTGATGTTTGGTGGCCTGTGTAGACTGTTGTGTGAGGAAACCATGTACTGCCAGTGCTGAGCCTGTTCTGCAGAGAGGACTGCAGGCTTCAGCGCTGTCACTGAGAGAGGGATGGAGGCTTCCTATGGGCAGGAAGGAGATGCCTGGCTGAGAAGCAGCAGTACATCTGGCAAAAGGCATGCCAAGTTGGGCCTCAGGTTACCAGGCGAATGGTGGGAATGGCTCTTTGGAGAAGGACAGGAATTTATTCAGAGATTAGTATTATTTATTGTTAGGCTGGAGTGCATAGGAGTCCTAGTGCCCTGCTGGACCAAGGCCCTGTTGTGCTAGGTGCTGTACGAACACATAACAAGATGATGGTCCCTGTCCTAGAGAGCTTAGATTTGAGAGAGTGATGTTGGCTGGGCAGCGGGAGAGGGAGTTGCATGATAAGGGGACCTGGTGGCATCCCTGTCTGGCAGGGAGCAGGTCTGCCTAGTACATGGGGCTTTCAGAGACATAGAACATGGGTGTCAGCTGGATGCTCTCAGCCATGGCTCATTGGTTAGCAAGGGGCTTTGGCTACATGACTCAAATAAAACATGTTTTAATGCCACCCCCAAGGTTTAAGTGGGGCTTACATGGCCCCCTCCTCCCCAAAACTTAGCTCCTCCCACTAAAGGGAGCAGGTCCTGGGGGTGGGGTGGTTATACTGCATGGGCTATGGGGTGGTGGAGGAGAAAGGAAGGGTTTTTAGGTATGGGAAATGTTAAGCTCTCTGTCTCCCCAGGTGACACACACAACCCTTGTATGCATGACCCACTTCTCTGCCCCCAGCTTCCCTGCTGTCTACTCCTGGCTCTCATTCCAGGCACACTTCTTGCTCCTTGAGTTCCCTGCACTTTCCATGCTTTGCTAGTATCCTGCCACCCCTAGAGACCTCCCCTTTCTGAGAGTGCTGCTCCTTCATTTGCCACTATTCCTGCTCCTGTCTCTCCCAGACCCCACTCCATTCCTCGCTGCAGATTCCTCCCCCCAAAACCTCTGGGCTGAGCCCAGAAGTCAGGTTACAAACATACAGAAATACATAACATTTCTCCTTGTTCTCTTAGAACAACTCATTATCTCTTAGCCCCCCTCATTAACTCTGCCTCAAGTACTGAGATGTCTGCTCCAGGAGTCCTATGGAACACAGCAAGTGTGGGGCTTCAGGCCAGGCTGTTAGAGACCAGGACTGTTCGAGCCTAAAGAGTGTAACGTGTAAATTACAGCTCCATCTTCCAAACATCTGTGTCTTCCCAGGAAAACTAGGGCCTGGGAGGAGATACAACAGGCAAAACCTCCAGGAAGCTGGATTATTTTTGGAGAGGATGCAGGGAAGAGGGTTTGAAAAATCAGGCTTATAAAGGAGAGCTAACTGCTGTATCCACTGTGGAGGGAGAGCTCTACACTTAATTCAGGCATTGTGCTTCAGTGCTAATCAAAATATAGCGCAAACCCGGCCTAGAACCTTCCCCATGCTGGTACAGAGAAGCGGATAGACATGTCCTGTTCCAGCATGTACCCCTTTGTAGGTTTCTCTCTTTTCCCCACCTCTGGGCTCAGCCCTGAAGCAGGGGTCAGAAGGGGTTCGAGAAACCCAGGAAGGGAAGGGGAATGGAGTGGGGCCTGGGAGGGGGCAGGTGAATAGATAAGTACTTTCCAGACTGTGACTATTACAGCCTAATGAACAGGGATTAAACTCACACTTAACTCAGGGATGCCTTTGTCTACCTAGGTCTTTTCGAGCTCTTGTATCGTGTGTATACCCTGTGTATAGCGAGACATAGTGACCGAGGGAGCCTCTGCCACTTCTGGTCCTTATTTCTTTTTCTTCTTGTCCCTTCCACTCCCAGGGGGAAAACAGGGTGTGGATTTACAAACCAGCCCTGTTTGTATTAGAGGAGGCAGATGGAAGAAGTGGAGGGCAGTGTGATGTGCTCAGGGCAACTTGTGTTGTCAAGGAGACGCGATGCTAGTTAGAGTTTCCTTAGGTTTGATGGTTTTATGCCCAGATATATTGCAGTGCTGTAGTCCAGATGGGCAGGGATCAAGGGCTGTATCACTGAGGCCAACCAGGATAGGACATGCTCTCCTAGCCAGCCAGAGATGACCCAGCGCATTGCTCATGGATGCTGCTATGTGGGAGTCTTGGATCAGCAGGGAGTCTGGGAGCTTCCTAAATTGCAGATTGGCTTGTCCATATGTGACTGTCTTAACTCAGCAGCTGCACCATGGGCTCAAGCTGCTCCAAGTGCTTTCTTCTGACACCCAGCATCGCCTCTAACTCCAGCCAGCTGTTCTTCATCTACGAGCTGACCTGGCCAAGTTTGAGGCCAGCTTGTGGTGGGTGGTGTCACAGAATGGGAAGGATAGATAGACTGGTGGGCATTTGAGCCTCTGATGTCTCCCTGGTGGTGCATATAGCTGGTGGATAAGACCAGAGAGAATTTATCCTGGTGGGATTCTGCAAGTGAGGGCTCCTATAGCAAACTCTGAATCTATTGTAAGACCACCACCCCTTAAAATGGGTACTATAGAGCAGTCTAATGTAACTTGGCAAGTAGTATGTGACTGAGACCCTTCTCTATCCTGTACTGGGAGTGCACAGAGAATGGGATGCCCTAATACTGAGCCATTAACCATCCCTCAGCCATCGCCCATCTGTACAACAGACGCTACCCATGTGGATCTGAGGATTTAAGGGAGATATAGGATATGTGAGAAATAACATGTAGCCATGCAATAAGCCCCTCAATCCATAATGCACATGCAGAGGGTGAGTTAGGATTGCAGCTGTACCCAAGCTAGTTTGAGGCTTCAGAGAGCTTCTGCCTGGAATATTGCTGTTCCTTTTAATGTTGTTTTTAATAGTGGCCCGTTGACCATTGCATGTTATGATACAGAGGGACCCCTACACCTTTCTGTTTTGGGCTTCACTTCTTGAATCTGCCCACCACCTCCACCCCAAACACTAGTTGTCAGTACTTAATCCTGTGTTGACTTCAGGTGGAGCTGCCTGAAGTTAGGGTTATTTCCATGGCATGTCCCGTGGCTGTACCATAGGGCTGAGCTGATACCCCATATAAGCTATCAGCCTGGGTTTTACAGTCCTTGCAGAACTAGACATGCCATTCACACCATCTGATGGGGCTGAGCCTGGGGCCCACCGCAGCCACGTGGCTAGGCCAGGCTGAAAAGCAAAGGACATTTCCATACCATTCAGCTAGCTGAGGTCCAACTTCCTATTTCTATGAGTTCTGACCGTGCGTCGTGTGATCTGACTCAACTTCCCCTATCCCTCCTCTTTAAACAAATTGCTGTGTTACTGGGAAACTAGTCCCAGAGGAAGAGCAAGGGGGTGGCTGAGAGGAATGCACAAATACAGGGGGCTGGAGCACCATATATCCGAGCTGTGTTGTGCAGATTCCAGCCCGTGGCCGTAAAGCTGCTGTGGGAGGGGGAATCTGTGTGGAGAGGGAGCCTACCCCTGCTCTGTTCTGCAGCAGTGCAATTCAAGGGGCTGCTGTTGGAAGCTGCGTGCCTCTTCCTGCACTACAGCTCTGGAGCTCAAAACAGCTGGGGGCAGGGGCTCAGAATACAGCAATTCCTGCAGATCCTGGGACAGCCACAGGCTTCCCCCACTCATACCACCAGCCTGCAGTGGGGGGCTGGGTTCAGCTTCTCTCCTTCTTCCTCCCTGCCCGGGCTCTCACTCTTCCCCCTGGGATTTCCTGGTGATCCCATTGGAGCTGGAGCATTAGGCTGACAGTGATGATGGAGTAGGAATGAGAAACATCCCCCCACTGCTGGCTCAGTGACTTCCCAGCTTGCAAACCAGAGGAAATCCAGATGGCATCACATCTGTGCTCTCCACCTGACTGTCAGGTCCCACAAGCTAAGCAGTGTGGGGTCTGCTCACCGACAGCTGGGAGGGCCCCCTGGACATGGCAGAAAATGCTGCTGCTAAAACAGGTGGCTCTCCCTTCTGTGGTTGGTTCTGAGCCAGTGCCCAAGCTGAGTCTAGGGGGTGTTGTGTTGCTTTTCAGGTGACTTAACCCTGCCGTCCTGCCCCATTGTGGTTATTAAAGAGCAGAGAACATCTGGAGAACCAGCCTCCTTCTCCAGCACTGTGAGTAGCAGTTGCAGTGTAGTTGGGAAGACTGGGCTGGTAACTGCTATGCAGTCACAGGGCAGAGGGGAGAAGCGAGGGGAACAGGATTTGCCGAAGGGGTGTGTGGACAGGATGTAAAGCCACAGGCTCTGGTGAAGTGGTGTGTGCAGAGGGAGGCTGGAGCATCTATTTACCAATCCACTTAAGTCCAGGAGCTCCAAAGCATCAGGAAAGGCTTTCCCTCCTCCCCCATGCATGGCATTGTGTGCGTGGCAAATTCCCCCAGGCACAGCACACCTGCCCCACCCGCCAGTGGAGCTTCAGGGGAGTCAAGCAGGCATTCAGCCGAGCCACTGGGGCCCACTTCTGGGTGCTCAGGAAACAGGAGTTTTTGCAGCTCAATGTGGAGGGAACATGTTGTGTGGGGACAGAGCAGCCACTGGGAGACTGGTGCTGGCTAAGCCCTGCCTCTCTTGACCAATGTCTGCGCACTTGGAGCGGCCCTTGCACATCCTTGGACTCTTCTGAACACACTGGGCCCGAGCATCACATCTGTGATTGACTCCACAGAGGGGAGCTACTGGGATCTTGGACAGATCCAGCTTTGCAAATCCCTTGTGCATCCAGCCCCTAGATGTGTGATCAGTGGACTGCTTGCTCTTGCCCAAGGCCTTAGTGTCCCTTCTAATGGCTGTGTGTGGCACCTGGCATCTCCCAGTGTGCACTGGCAACAGGAGGGGGCTGAGCTTGTTTCCATGGCCAGCATTTCTCCTCCTGCCACTGGGAAGAAGGTGCTGGTTGCTGTAGCCTCTCCTTCCCAGGTGAGTAATCAGTGGCAGGCGAGTGCTCCTCATCACTAACATCAGTGTAGTGCTTTGAAGGTTGAAGGACACTGTAGAGATGCATGTTCTAATGGCCATGGAGTGACGATTGTACTCTGCAATGGCCACCCAGTTGTTTAACTAACTCCCACGTCTGGGTTCGGGTGGGCAGGCTTGTTTGGGGGTGACCCCCAGGCTCAGACTGAGGCCACAAGCTCTGGTTTCTTGTTCTTCTGAGGATTGCTCCTTCCTATAGCTTCTTGGTCACGGGTCACTTCTGCCAGGGTGCTCCTGGATGGGCAGGCCTCCAGTGGGCCAATGTAAATGGACAGTGTTCCAGGTCTGACCTCTGCACACCCTGCCCGACTGGCAGGTAGGCAGAGTGCCTCTTGTTTGGATGGTCCGGGTTGCCATACTACAGGCTCACACTGCGCTCCTCCATGCCACCTCAGAGCTGACGGGGGCAGGTTTTGATGCCTGAAAAGTGAAGAAAATTCTTTCTCTTCACAAAGAATGTCAGAATCTGGAAGTTGTTTCCATTCCGTAGGAATCCAAACGGAACCGTTATTTTGGGGGTGGGGTTCTGACAATGGCTTACAGTAAAATTGCATTTACCAAAAATTTCTGTTTTGAGGAAATGAAATGTTCCAGTAACTATTTCAGTAACAGTTTCCTGAAAACAAAGACACTTTTTGAAAGTTGTTTGCAAAATACCTTATCTTTTGAAGTTGCTTTTTTGGGGGGACCAGATCATTAGTCAGGTCACCAGCGTGGTTAGATGTTGATAGATGTTTGGCTGTGTGTGTGTGTGTTCCCTCTGTGTGCTGCCTCATCCCTGTGCAGACAGCTGGCACGGCAGACCTCGAGCGAACCACCCAATGACCACAAGATATGTTAAGGGACGAAGGCACCCAGCCAGGTTTATTGTCAATGAAGTATGGCACTAGTATACCGCAGACTCTACCGGACCACTAATACATGTATGCCCATAACAATGGACACAGCTTAGTGAACAGTGGGACTTTCCGTTCCTCCCTAGGCTAGACAAAGATACTTCCTCTGAGATGCATCTTTATATCCCAATACAAACAAGTTAGTACTGCCCCTCTGACATAGTTACTGCCCCTTGACGTGACTAGTTATCACCCATCACCTTGTACATGTTGGTTCAATCAAAACATCTCTATTATGTACTGTTATCCTGACCTTATCTTTTAGGAGGGGTCCATGTGTTCCTGTTATCCTTGGCAAATGTTTTTGTACCATCCTTGATATCGGGATGTGTTTGCATGAGTACTCTGTGCTTAGCACTTCTTAGGAATGTGCATTTCTGCTAAATCAGCCCTGTTCTTGCCAGATTCTCTGATTAGATCTTGCCTCATACCAGGCCTCTGATACAAGGGCTTATGTCTCAGGCTCTCTTCCTACTACAGGGGGGAAAGTATTTTGAGTAGCTTGAAGTCCCAGTGATTAGCACAAAGGTGGCTGATCCATGCTGCTTCTGGGAGTCCCTGGCAAGTCTACCCATCTTCCAAATGGTGGTGTCAGGAGGCTTACCTGGGCCTGGCTTGCCCCATGGAGCAACACAAGGGGGTTGTGCTTTGAATGTGTGGGCTGCTAATTGGCAGCCATCCATCTCTGGAAGCTAGGTGCTGTGTTGTCCTCGCCAGCTGCTGTACCTCTCCTTCTCTGGCACTCTCAAAGGCCTAATGGACCACTTCAAGAGCCAGACTGTAGGAGAGAGCCCACCCACTCACTCGGCTGGGAAGAGGACATGCTTTGCTTCCAGCATCATGGAATGAGGTTCGCCAGATGGGCATGTGCCTGCACTTCAGTAAGCTAGCTGCATTCTTCCCCCCCGTGAACGTGTGCACTCTGCTGTGTCGCATTTAATTCCTCTGAGGCCTGGAGTCTCGCCCTGGGCTGGGCAACAGCAAGGGGAGCAGCAGGGGTGCTCAGCCAGGCCATTCTGGTAGCACAGTGGTGATGTCAGCAGCGAGTGGGGCTGCAAATACACCCTGCAGAATTGGTGCTTTGTGTTTGCTTGTCCGTGTCTCTGGGTGATGTAGCCCAAAGCAGCTCCTGGGATTTGCAATGTGACTGCTGCCTTTGTAGCATTGCCAGAGCGCCTCATTATAGAAAAGACACCCCTCCCCCCCCCCCCCCACCCCCCCCCCATATGGCACTTCCTTCTAATTGGAATGATGGGAGGGCTGAGCCAGACGAGGCCTGTGTGCAGAATGTCGCTGCTGGAGACCGAACAGGAGTGCTTGAACATGCCTGGCACTGTGCAGATGAATCCATTGATGTGGCCTCTCTCGGCAGCACAGACTGCCAGCTAAACATGCCTGGTGGCCCTGGCTGTTGTTTAGTCCAGCAGCATTGCTGCCTGCGGAAAAGACCAGGACAGCAATAGCAGGTGTGACTCTGGGTTGGGATTGAGTGTTGTTGGCAAAGCTGTGTGCAAAGAGTCCTGCCATGCCAGAGTGCCCCAAACTCCCTGCCAGCATTTTGAGTGCGTTCTCTGCCTTTCCACTTCTCTGTCTGCCACAGTGAGCGGCTTAGAGCTTGGCCTCTGCGACATGCTCCTGGACAGGGATTAAATTTCAAAGCCTGGCATCTGTGCCGACTGGCAGAAGGTGCCACGCTCTGGGAGCATTGCAAGGGCACAGATCTGCCCCATAGTGTGCTGGAGGTAAAGTAGGACTAGGGGGCAGGGACGCTACTTGGATGCCCCAGCGTTGTCCACATGACAGCTGCTGCCTGGAGAGATGAGCGTGAGGAGTGCTGATGGAGAAAGGGAGTCGGTAGGCTGCCAGCTGGAGGTGGAGTTCATTCAGCCATCTCTGTCCTCTCAGCACCTGCCTGCCTTGCCGTGGCCACAGGGGTTGCTCTGCCCGAACTGGGAAGGCTTCATTTGCTTGTGTTTGCCATCGCTCTCCTCACGTGGGGGTGAGATGTCACCGTGAAGGATCATTTGTTCACAGCACATGAAAGGCTCTTGCTCCCTCCTGAAATGGGGCTGTGGATTTGAAGGCGATTATTCCTAAAAGCCCAGATTTGGCGAGCTGCATCCTGAGCCCTCGGTGTGCTGTGCACATATGGCTTCTCTTAATGCCCTCCAGGCTTTGCAGAAGGCTGGTTCGCTTTGTCAAACCACTTACACACACAGCTTTATGTTCCTACCTTTGTCCTGAGCTGCTCCCCTCCTCCTCCAGCCCACCGAGTCCTGGTTGTTCACAGCTCCCTATCCAACCAGGCCCCTGAAGTCTACAGCTCCAGGCCCCTGAAGTCTACAGCTCCAACACTCTGCACACAGTGCTGACAGAGACCAACCAGCAGAGGATCGGGGCCACTGTGAGCTTGAGCCCATTCTTGTCCTGTGTTTATATAACTGAAAGCAACAAGGCATCCCTGGGAGCTACAGAACCCCAGACCAAAGTTTATGAGTGTCAAAGGGAAGGGGCCTCCCCTCTTGTAACGTAACACTAAGGTAGAGTGAGCTCTTCGCCGGCCCAACCCCACTTTCCGTGGTGAGGTCAGCTAAACCTGCATCCCAGGTGTACCTATGGCTAGGATATGGACTTTTCTGCATGACCTGGAGCAATGGTTCCTTTAATGGCAGAAGGCAACTGAGAAATTAAGACTGCTACTTTGATTGTCCCATATGGTACCCTGCGTGTCACCAACCCCAAGGTGAAGTGTTGTACAAACACTAGTGTTATGTCTCAAGCACCCTGTGGGGTAGATGAATATTATGTCATTAACAACAAAAAATGTTGATCATAGTTACAGGACAAAGGATTCTATCCTGAGAAGCAGGGGCTCTGGCGAAGATTTGGGGGTGGTGGTGTATAATCAACTGAACATAAGCTCCCAGTGTGACATTGTGGCCAAAAGAGCTAATGCAGTCCTGGGATGCATCAACAGAGGAACGTTGAGTAGGAGCAGAGAGGTTATTTTACCTCTGTTTTGGGCTCTGGTGCTACTGTAGCTGGGAATTGTATGTCCAGTTCGGATTTCCACAATTCAAGAAGGATGTTGATAAATGTTGATAAATCAGAACTGGACACTGGATTCCCAGCAACAGTAGTACCAGAGAATGATTAAAGAGCCATGAGAATGATTAAAGGATTAGAAAACCTGCCTTGTAGTGATCGGCTCAAAGAGCTCAATCTCTATAGTTTATAGAGAAAGCTAAGGGGTGACTCGATCACAGTATACAAATGCCTACCTGGGGGACAAATATTAAATAACCAGCTCTTCAGTCTAGCAGAAAAAGGTATAACAATCTGATGGCTGGAAGTTGAAGCTAGACAAATTCAGACTGGAAATGAGGCATAAATTTGTAATAGTGAGAGTAATTAACCACTAGAACAGTTTACCAAGGGTTGTGGTGGATTCTCCATCACTGACAATGCTTAAATCAGGACAGGATGTTTGTCTACAAGATCTGCTCTAGGAACTATTTTGGGCAGTTGTCTGGCCTGTGCAATACAGGAGCTCATACTAGATAATCGGAATGGCCCCTTCTGGCCTTGGAATCTATGAATCGGTGAATTATTCCACATTACAGGTTGGGAGGAAAGTGTCAATCACTCAGTATGAATCTGAACAAATCAGAGCTGGGAATAGAACGGGAGAGTCCTGACTTGCAGTCCCATGTTTCAACAACTAGACAGGCTGTGTTGCTATGTACGTACATCTCCTGCTTTGGGACATCCATATCCAATTTCAGTAGAGGGAGATCAGATTTAAAAATGAGAAGCCTCGTTTTATTTTTCTGCTGCTCCTGATGTTCCCACGTCTCTCCTTTCTGCCCCAGCCATGTTCCTGGCTCCTCACCTCAGTCCTTATGCTAGTGTCTTCCACACCACTTGCTCCCTCTGTGCTGCCACACCTCTTCCCAGCTTTGAGATTCACTGTGGCCAGTGTGAAACCTAAGGGAGCAAAGAGCTGAAGCAGCTGTGTGTGTATAGTTATCAAATGCAATTTGCTAATAAATTCAGGTGGTTCCTCAGGTGCCCCTCCCCCTTCTCCCAATGTTATCTTTTGCGAGTAAATATCAGTTTGGATATCACCTTGTTGCATTTCTCACCCTGTACATTTCTCTGGTCCTTGCTTATGATGTGGCACCCGTGGCCAATAAGAAGTAACTTCACATTCATATGCCTATTAACGCCCATCCTCGTTGTAGCTCTGGCTTGCTGGTGGAGGCAAAAGAGGTCACAGAACACTTTCCATTATAAGCTTCTGTTTTCAGAGGACTCCTAACTTTCCAAAACATTATTTATCTGAGATGAAATTTCTGTGCTTGTTCTCTGTCCTAAAGGCCTTTTCTTTGTTTAAAAATAACTTGGGAAATTTAGTTCAGCCACTGGAGTTTATGGAGCGCAAAAGGTAACCTCTTCTTATTTTCTAAGTTCTGACATGGTTGTGTGCAGGTTTTCTGGGCCATGGGGGCAGAGGAAGAGGCATACGTAGGCCTGCAAACAGGTGATGCTGCTAGCTCCTCTGTAAGTTAATTCCTAGGATGACGGGGGGGTCTGTGAGCAAGGATCCTCCTCTTTGGTCCATGCTGGTTAATGCACGGTTGGTGGAATATCTACCACCAGAATATCTACTGGTTAAGGGAGAGACACAGGCTTGCATATATAGCTGCAAATCTGATTGGATGGCCCTGCTGACATACCTTGGTGTAACCATGTCCAGTTTGGGATTCAATGCAGCTTGAGCAAAGGTGGGATGGAATAGGCAGTGGTATGGCTGTGCTGCTCGCATCCACCCTGAAGTGGAGGAGACCTCCTGTTCCAAAGCTAAATCTGATTGTGCCCGTGGTGCATTGGAATTCGGGCCTGGGGTTGAGAGTGATGAAGTTTTACGAGTTCTGGTGCACAGCTCTCCTGGCTATGCTGCACTGCACAGTCCTAAGCCGGTTGTTTAAGTTCCTCTCCGCGATGGCTTTGGAGTCACCAAGATGATCTGCACTTGGTGATGTAATGGTCACGCTGCTGGCAGTAGTTTTAAGTGAGCTCCTGCTTCCATGGCTGCCATGGGACTATCCCATATGGTTGCAGGTTCAGCTCCTATAGCAGGTTGTGCATGAGGTAGGTATCAGGAACTGTACTACTGTCATGGCCTGATAATCTGCCACCTCTGCTCTGAGGTCAGGGCACCTTCTCCCTATCTGCATGAGAGACCTGTTCAGATGGCTTTGTGAAGAGTGATGTTCTCGTGCTAGGTCGCTTGGAGGCTTTGACGGGGCTTTCCAACAATCTTTTATCCTCTATTACTGATTGTGTGGTCGCTAGAGGCCCTCTTCCCTGGCTCCATCCTCACCGGGTGCTGTAACTCAGAGTATGTCTACACTACTGGATTATTCAGATTTTACAGAAACCGGTTTTTGGCAACAGATTATATAAAGTCGAATGTATGCGGCCACACTAAGCACATTAATTCGGCGGTGTGCATCCGTGTACCGGGGCTAGTGTCAATTTCTGGAGAGTTGCACTGTGGGTAGCTATCCCATAGTTCTTGCAGTCTCCGCCGCCCATTGGAATTTTGGATTGAGATCCCAATGCCTGATGGGGCCAAAAACATTGTCGCGGGTGGTTCTGGGTACATCCTCCCCCTCCCTCCGGGAAAGCAATGGCAGACAACCATTTCGCGCCTTTTTCCTGGGTGAACAGTGCAGATGCCATACCGCAGCAAGCATGGAGCCTGCTCAGCTCAAGACAGCAGTCATGAACATTGTAAACACCTTGCGCGTTATCGTGCAGTTTATGCTGAACCAGAACCTGCAAAACCAGGCGACGAGGAGTAGGCTACGGCAGCGCGGCGACGAGAGTGATGAGGACATGGACATGGAATTCTATCAAACCGCGGGCCTCAGCGCTTTGGAGATCATGCTGTTAATGGGGTAGGTTATAGCCGTGGAACGCCGATTCTGGGCCCAGGAAACAAGCACAGACTGGTGGGACCGCATAGTGTTGCAGGTGTGGGATGATTCCCAATGGATGCGAAGCTTCCGCATGCGTAAGGGCACTTTCATGGAACTTTGTGACTTGCTTTCCCCTGCCCTGAAGCGCCAGAATACCAAGATGAGAGCAGCCCTCACAGTTGAGAAGCGAGTGGCGATAGCCCTGTGGAAGCTTGCAATGCCAGACAGCTACCGGTCAGTTGGGAAATCAATTTGGAGTGGGCAAATCTACTGTGGGGGCTGCTGTGATGCAAGTAGCCAAAGCAATCACTGAGCTGCTGCTACCAAAGGTAGTGACGCTGGGAAACGTGCAGGTCATAGTGGATGGCTTTGCTGCAATGGGATTCCCTAACTATGGTGGGGCGATAGATGGAACCCATATCCCTATCTTGGCACCGGAGTACCAGGGCAGCCAGTACGTAAACTGCAAAGGGTACTTTTCAATGGTGCTGCAAGCCCTGGTGGATCACAAGGGACGTTTCACCAACATCAACGTGGGATGGCTGGGAAGGGTTCATGACATTCGCGTCTTCAGGAACACTACTCTGTTTAAATGGCTGCAGCAAGTAACTTACTTCCCAGACCAGAAAATAACAGTTGGAGATGTTGAAATGCCTATAGTTATCCTTGGGGACCCAGCCTACCCCTTAATGCCATGGCTCATGAAGCCATACACAGGCAGCCTGGACAGTAGTCAGGACCTGTTCAACTACAGGCTGAGCAAGTGCAGAATGGTGGTAGAATGTGCATTTGGACGTTTAAAAGGTCGCTGGCACACTTTACTGACTTGCTCAGACCTCAGCCAAACCAATATTCCCATTGTTATTGCTGCTTGCTGTGTGCTCCACAATCTCTGTGAGAGTAAGGGGGAGACCTTTATGGCGGGGTGGGAGGCTGAGGCAAATCGCCTGGCCGCTGATTACGCGCAGCCAGACACTAGGGCGATTAGAAGATCACACCAGGAAGCGCTGCGCATCAGAGAAGCTTTGAAAACCAGTTTCATGACTGGCCAGGCTACTGTGTGAACATTCTGTTTGTTTCTCCTTGATGAAAACCCACCCCCTTGATTGACTCGTTCTCTGTAAGCAACCCACCCTCCCCCTTCGATTCCAGCTTGCTTTCAAAGGAAATAAAGTCACTATCATTTAAAAATCATGTATTCTTTATTAATTGATTATAAAAAGAGGGAGAGAACTGACAAGGTAGCCCAGGTGGGGTTTGGGAGGAGGATAGGAGGGAAGGAAAAGGCCACTAAAAACGTTCAAAGTAATGACAGCCTTTTGGTTGGGCTATCCACTGGGGTAGAGTGGGAGGGTGCACGGAGCCTTCCCCCGCACACACGTTCTTACGTATCTGGGTGAGGAGGCTATGGAACATGGTGAGGGGGGAGGGAGGTTATACTGCGGCTGCAGCGGCACTCTCTGCTTCTGCTGCCGTTCCTGAAGCTCCACCAGACGCCGGAGCATGTCCGTTTGATCACGCAGCAGTCTCAGCGTTGCAGCCTGCCACCTCTCATCTCGAGCGTCCCTCATAGCCTCACATTCACTGGCATCTTTCCTGTACTTTGCTACTGTATCCTTCCACTCATTCAGATGAGCTTTCATTGTGGGTGGATTCCATGATTTCTGAGAACATTTCGTCTTGCGTCCTCTTTTTCGATGCCTTATCTGAGATAGCCTTTGGGATGGAGGAGGGAGGCTTGAAAAATTTGCAGCTGCGGGAGGGAGGGGAAAAACGGGAGAGAAATATTTAAAAAGATACTCTTTCACTGTGAACAACACTATTCACATTACATAGCACGTGTGATTTCGGTACAAGGTCGCATTTTGCATCTTAATATTGAGTGCCTGCAGCTTTGATGTTAGAGAGCACAGACCCAGGTCCGGGCAACAGAATTCGGCTTGCATGCGGCCATGGTAAGCCATTGTCTTTCGGCTTCTGCAGCTTTCCTACAAGCAGCGCCCTCCTTTCCCACATACCAAGCAAAGCCCGTTGAGTGCTGCGGTTTTCCTGTTTAACGTGCAGCAGCAGAAACCAAACTAACCCCCCCCGCATCCAATTCTCTGGGATGATCGCTTTATCCCTCCCCCCACCACGTGGCTGGTATCAGGGAAGATTCCCGCACCCCCCCCCCTCCTGCTTGGCTAACTGCAGGGAAGGATTTCTTTTCAGCCACAGGCAAACAGCCCAGTAGGAATGGCCACCTCTGTTCCCTTAATTAAATTCCCATATTTCAACCAGGTTACCATGAACGATATCGCTCTCCTGAGGATTACACAGCAAGATAAAGAACGGATGTTGCTTGAATGCCAGCAAACACTGGGACCATACGCTGCCAGGCTTTATCATGCAGTGATACCAGATTACTTGCTACTAGCATGGCGTGGTCAAGTGTCCTACCATGGAGGACGGAATAAGGCTGCACTGCCCAGAAACCTTCTGGAAAGACTTTTGGAGTACCTCTAGGAGAGCTTCATGGAGATGTCCCTGGAGGATTTCCGCTCCATCCCCAGACACGTTAACGGACTTTTCCAGTAGCTGTACTGGCCGCGAATGCATCCCAAGTCCTCAGGGCAAATTAATCATTTAAAAAAAGCTTGCTTTTAAACCATGTTTTATATTTACAAAGGTACACTCACCAGGGGTCCCTTCCATGGCTTCATGGTGTGGGATAATGCCTTGGAGGGTTGGGAGGGTACTTCAGTCAGGCTGAGAAAAAGATCCTGTCCGTTGGGGAGAACGGAGCGCTGGGTGCTCTCCGCAAGCTCGTCGTCATCGTCCTCCTCCTTCCCTTCCCCATCCGCAGAATCCTCAGGCATGGCTGAGGTTACCCCCACCTCGGAATCCATGGTCAGAGGTGGGGTAGTGGTGGCGGCCCCCCTCTAGAATTCCATGCAGCTCAGCATAGAAGTGGCATGTCTGCGGCTCTGACCCGGAGCGACCGTTTGCCTCCTTTGTTTTTTGATAGGCTTGTCTGAGCTCCTTAACTTTCACGCGGCACTGTAGTGAGTCCCTATTGTGGCCTCTCTCCATCATGCCCTTGGAGATTTTTTCAAATGTTTTGGCATTTTGTCTTTTGGAATGTAGTTCTGCTAGCACGGAATCTCTCCCCATATAGCGATCAGGGTGAAATATTGGAATGGCCTTCCGAGGGAAACGGTGGGGGCGAGGGACCTGTCTGGTTTTAAGATTGTTAGACAAGTTTATGGAGGGAATGGTTTAATGGTAAAACATATTAGCTGAGGAATACCAAGCAATGGTAGGCAAACAGTATAATAGCTAACAAGGGTTAGGCTGGAGACTCTTGTCTACATGCTCGGGGTCTTACTGATCGCCATATTTGGGGTCGGGAAGGAATTTTCCTCCAGGGTAGATTGGCTGAGGCCCTGGAGGTTTTTCGCCTTCCTCCGCAGCATGGGGCAGGGATCTCTAGCAGGAGGGTTCTCTGCTAATTGAAGTCACTAAGACACAGGATTTGGGGACTTCATCAGCAGAGTCAAGGAAAGGGTAGGGACGGTTTTGTGGCCTGCAGCATGCAGGGGGTCAGACCAGATGATCATAATGGTCCCTTCTGACCTTAAAGTCTGAGTCTATGAGATCCAATACCTCCCCTACGGTCCATGCTGGTGCTCTTTTTCGATTCTTGGACTGCATGGTTAGCTGTGCTGATGAGCTCTGCATGGTCATCTGTGCTCTGCATGCTGGGCAAACAGGAAATGTAATTCAAAAGTTTGTGGGGCTTTTCCTGTCTACCTGGCCAGTGCATCCGAGTTCAGATTGCTGTCCAGAGAGGTCACAATTGTGCACTGTGGGATAGCTCCCGGAGACCAATACCGTCGAATTGCGGCCACACTAACCCTAATCCGAAATGGCAATACCGATTTCAGTGCTCCTCCCCTCGTCGGGGAGGAGTACAGCTATCGATATTAAGAGCCCTTTATAGTGAAGTAAAGGGCTTCATTGTGTGGACAGGTGCAGGGTTAATTCGGTTTAACGCTGCTAAATTCGAGATAAACTGCTAGTGTAGATCAGGCCTCAGGGATGGCCTATGACAGAGGAAGCAGAGGGGAGAAGGTGGTGGTACACACCAGGGTGGAAGGCTGTTACTGAAGCAGGCAGAGTGCACCATAGTGATCTTCCGCACTGTATGCCATGGCTGTGTGAGAGGCACAGGAGAGACTGAAACTGGTGGGGCCGTCGGAGCGACCTGTGGGCTGGGAATGCCAGTCTCTGGGGCTCTGTGTCTTCCCAGCACAGCATTCACTCAGGAAAAGGAGAGACCATTCAAATATTATAAAGATCCTTCTTAAAGCCAAGTATGGGGAACGATGTGGGCCAGATATGGTGGGAGGTGATGGATTCTTAGGGCAATGATCTGCCCCAATCCATGCTTGCATGTGCAACTGCTGTCAGAATCAAAGGCAGACTGTGGCCCTATAGGTCACACTGTCACATGTGCAGAAGCAGCACAAGCAGCTTCTGTGCATAAGAACTGACTATGTTAAAATTCCCGGGACTTGGATTCTGGCAGGGTGGATTTGATATAAATCACTAAATCGAGTCTTCCTGACTAATCATGGATTTCTACATAAAAGTGCATTCTTGTTGGTTGTTATAACCTTAATACATATTCTTCACAACTCGTATGTAGGTTTCATTTTTAGAAGGTACACACTCTACATTTTTAAAGTGATTTATTTTGAAAACTTTTCTGATTAGTTTTACAGCTATATCAGAAAATGAATGATTGTTTGGTTATTTCATTTACCAAAGGTAGTTGAAGCAGATAGTTCATCTCCCAATGACTTCATAAATATCTCCAATTCAACAGGTTAATCGATATTCGGAGGATTTTCTTGCCATGCTGTATTAGGAGGAGAACATCACCAGACAGACATTTTAAATTGTTTTGTTTTAACTAAAACAACAACGTTATGTATTCTGGATATTTTTCTTCAACAGCAAACATACAATTTTTTAACAAAACAAGCATATGAATTTTTGAATTCTTTTAAACGTTCAACTTTTTTTAAATCTGGTTTGTTTTTGTTAAAATTGTTTAACTAAAATAGTTAAATGAAATATTAAAAAAAAAATTAAATCGACTGTCAGCCAGGTCAACATGAGAAACTTGAAAATATTGGCTTCTGCAGCTAACTCAGTCATCTTCACCTTCATTTTCCTGTTTGTTCATAATCTGGAAAAGAAAAACAAGCATTCCTGCTTTTTCAGGTCCCAAACAATTTCTCAGTTTGGAATGAATTAGTCCAAAGGAAGAAAATATTCTTTCTACACCGGCAGAAGAAGCTACTGCTGTTAAAAATGATTATCACTTCAGCAGTCTCTGAATCCAAGTGCTTAAGTGACTTCCACCAGTTCACTGGTGTGACTCTCTTTAAAACATCATCAGCAAACATATTTCTTGAATGGTTCTTATTCCCAAACTGGGTCTCTTTTTATGGCCTGCTGCCATTATAGGGTTTCCCTTCTAATGAGAGAATGGGATGGTAGATCTCAAATCAATGAAGGCTACACACAGAAAGACCTCAAGACTTCAGGAATATGCTGCTAAAACAGTTTCACTTTTGTTTCTACTGCCTGTCCCTCCCTTCTCACATTTATCTCCAGACTTCTTCTCTTTGTCCAGATCTATTGCACCTATAACAATCTTCTATTCACTGATCTTTTTGAAACTTTGCACTTTTAGAGAGACATACACAAATTTGGAGAGGGATAATAGGGTTAAAGTCTGTTATTTCTCACCTCTATCTAATCTATTTATCAACATTTTTGCTGTTAACCAGCATGTTACCTCTGGAGACAGAAATCCACAGTTTGAGAACTGCAAAACTAAGCATCTCTGATGGTATCTTCTAGTGTCTCATACTATAGAATTAGAATTTATAATCCCTATTCCAGGGGTCGGCAGCCTTTCAGAAGTGGTGTGCTGAGTCTTCATTCATTCACTCTAATTTAAGGTTTCGCATGCCAGTAATACATTTTAACATTTTTAGAAGGTCTCTTTCTATAAGTCTATAATATATAACTAAACTATTGTTGTATGTAAAGTAAATAAGGTTTTTAAAATGTTTAAGAAGCTTCATTTAAAATTAAATTAAAATGCAGAGCCCCCCGAACCGGTGGCCAGGACCTGGGCAGTGTGAGTGCCACTGAAAATCAGCTCGCGTGCCGCCTTCGGCACACGTGCTATAAGTTGCCTACCCCTGCCCTATTCCATGATGAGATATCTTTGAGCTATAATGTATCTTAATTAAAACTATCTTTAGATAGCTTTTTTCCCTCAAAGCATTTTATCAAAAAAAATCTGATTTTTTTTTTTTTTTTTTTTTGATCATTGATTTTTATCCACTCTGGATTATGGCAGATCTAAAAGGAGGCAGGACTGGAGTTAGGGGATAATGAAGCTAAACCCGTGGGGAAAAAACATGGCGAAACGGAAGGCCTCTTCTCTGGTGGCTTTGTTTAATATTGCACTCATATTTTACAATGCTGGGCCACGATTCTAGCACTGCAAGGGGATAGCTTCAATGTTCACTAGCTGTCTGCCTTGCTACCTAAACTCTGGCTACTTTGATTTCAATTAAGAATTCTACTTTCAGGGGAAAACCCCTCTGTGATGCTTTCTTGGGATGCCCAGGACTGCCGCGCCTTGTTACCCCACTGCCTCCAGCAAGAGAGAGAGAGACAAATTTGCTGATGCTTAGCTGGGTCTTAGTTCCTTGATGCTACCAGCCTGTTAGCCACCCATCCCATAGACTCGTAGACTTTAAGGCTGGGAGGGACCATCATGATCATCTAGTCTGGCCTCCTGCACATTGCAGGCCACAGAACCTCACCCACCCGCTCCTGCAATAGAACCATAACCTCTGACTGAGTTACTGAACTCCTCAAATCATGATTTACCAATTTTCAGTTAGAGAATCCATCATTTACTCTCGTTCAAACCCCGCAAGTAACCCATGCTGCAGAGGAAGGTTGAACTGCCCCCCCCCCCCCCCCCCCCCCCCGTGCCAATATAACCTGGGGGGAAATTCCTTCCTGACCCCAAATATGGTGATCAGTTAGACCCTGAGCATGTGGTTGAGACCCAGTAGCCAGACATCTGGGAAAGAATTCTCTGCAGTAACTCAAACCCCTCTCCATCTAGTGTCCCATGACGGGCCATTGGAGATATTTGCTAGTAGCAGTCACAAATGGGCCATATGCCATTGTCCAAACAATCTCCTCAGGGTAATGCTAGCCCTCACTTTGCTTTGCAGTGGTCCTCGAGCCCCTGTCACTAGCTACTTGCAGTGATATCAGGTAAGCTATCCCCAGGGGGAAAGCATACACACCAGCTTGTTTGATTCAACAGAGGATCAGTTCCTATGTAACATCATAGCACTGAAATGTATTTATAGTGAAAACAATCATCAGTTTATCAAAGGTTAAGATTTAAGAATTAGGCTAGTTCTATACTACCCGCCTGAATCCGCGGGTAGAAATCGACCTCTCGGGAATTGATTTATCGCGTCCCATTGGGACGCGACATCGATCCCCGAATCGGCGCTCTAACTCCACCAGCGGAGGTGGTAGTAAGCGCCGCCGACAAAAAGCTGCAGAAGTCGATTTTGCCGCCGTCCTCACAATGGGGTAAGTCGGCTGCAATACGTCGAATTCAGCTACGCTATTCACGTAGCTGAATTTGCGTATCTTAAATCAACTCCCCCCGGTAGTGTAGATGTACCCTTAGGAAGTAGGGGTATGGGAAACAGGTTACACACAGTACAAAACCAATAAACGCTTTTTAGAGATTAACCTTAACTTTCACAGGCTAACCATTTGTGTAAAGCAGTCTGATCTCATTCAATGCAGTGCTTCTATATCGTGATGCCAACTTTTCCCAACCTAGTGCTAAAAATTTCCCAAATCTGGTGAAAAATTCCCAGATAAAGTTTTTTATTTCAAAATCTCAAAGGAACGTAATATGTGTGTTTTTAATAACTATATAATATATATTGTATCCAAATTATTCTTATTCGTTCAAGATATTTCACATTTATTATTTTTATATGTATAGACATGGGTTTTCAATTTTAAATTTACTTATACAGTAAATAAAATATTTAACACATGAGTAGGATTGAAATGATAGAAAACAATGTAATTTACACAAATTTCACTATTTTAAAAACAAAAGTATTAATAAGTACAGCTTGTGCCCTGCAGTGTACTGTACATCAGTTACTTTGAAAAAATAAAAAGTAAACATATGATTATAAAAGATGAAAAAGCAAACAGAACAAATAACACTCTTTTATATCATTTTCCTTATTATAATCTGAGTTTTATCCATTTTCTGACTCATGGTCTGAGTCGTCACTAGGAACATCATTACCATCATTAATATTTTTACTAGTTTTATCACTCATTTTTACTGTACATATTTTTACAATGTAAATACAAGTGCTTAATAGTAATTACAAAATTAGAACATTTCTCTTGCTTTGCTTTCAAAGCTGACCTTATAACTACACTAGAATTGGGTGTTTTCGTTGTCATACAGTTTCTTTTTATGGTTTTTGTCAGTTACCATGGAAAAAAATTCTTTCACATGCCGCATTTGAACGCGGTAATGTGAAAACCTTTTTAGCCAGGTCAGATATATTTGCAAACATGAATTGACCTAAATAATCTAAATTCATTAACTTTCAATTTTTCTACAAGTTCCTCAGTCTCAGTTTGCGCCAAAACATTGCTAATTATAGCAGTACATTTATCTTTCTTTAATGTTACAGCCTCAGCAATTTTGGAATCAGGGAAACATTTTTTAACTACTTCAGTCAAGTGTTCTACAGATACTTTTCTGAACACGTCAGTATTCAAACAGGCCATTGTAATCTCTGCATTTTTAACATGCTCTTCAAATTTTTGTGCTCTTTTTAATTTCACAATCTTGTTTATCAATTTTCTTTGTATTAGATACTGTCTCAACCTTTTTTTGTTTTTTACCATTAGCATGCTTATCTAACTAACTAGTACCTGCCTGGATTTTTACCTCACAACATTTGCAATAAGCTAAAAAACTATTGCTTTCTACTTTCTGCAGCCAGTCTTTGTATTTACCTTCTTGAAGCCACAAGTATTGAAAGGCTTTTTTGAAAGTAGATGGCTTCTCTTTTGGTGGAAGTTCATCCAAGTCTTCAATACTCTGTCGGGAGTGCTATCCCATTGTTTTCGTTTCAACGTGGATGGATCTTTGTCTACTCCTGCAGTCCTCTTCCTCTTCTCACCAGCCTTACCAGTCTCTTGATTCATTTTTTACATTAGATCTCTGAAATAATGGAATGCGATAATTAGTATTATGTATATTTCAATTTATATTTAAATCAAAGAAGGGAACATATTATATATTATTACCTAACACAGTAGGCAAAGATATTTAATATTTGCTTGGAGGAAGGTGCTGTTACAAATTTATGAACAGCCGAACGCTCTGGTCCACATTCTCTGTGCAATTGCAAGCACAAAATAAATTTTTTTTAGAGATTTAATGACAGATCAAGAAACTAATCATAATCATAAGTATTGCAATATATTTAATTATTGGAAGAAACCTTACCTAGAAGATAAATTTGGTAACCATCTCCTCATTACCCGCCAGCCAGCTGTTGCTGAGGTTGGTTTGTTGTGAGTGCATGTGCACACTGGTCACTTCACTTGTGCCATCATGATATAGTACGTTGAAGCACCACCAATAGGAGAGCAGCACAGCCTGATTATGAAAATCGTGACAGATATTCACCAATCGAAGAACGCATTTGGGGGGAAATTTAAAAGACGCACAAATATTTTACTTTTTATGAAAACTTCCCAGGATTTTTGAGATTTGGAAAGTCTTTTACTTTTTATGAAATTTTCCCAGGATGATTTAGGTTTTGAATGAAAATTCCCAATTTCCCAAGTTGAAACATTTTACTCAAAAATTCCCAGATTTTGGGAAATTTCTCAGGATATAGAAGCACTGATTCAATGTTCTCTTGCAGCATTTCCAACCAAGCTTGCTTGGGATCCTGTTTTCATGGATGTAATCATACTGCCTGATTATGTCCTCAGGTGCAAGCTGCTTGCTGGTATGTGTTATGATGCAGTCGCTAATTGCATAACATTGTTTTTCTGTAAGAAAAAAAAAAACGAGGAGTCCGGTGGCACCTTAAAGACTAACAGATTTATTTGGGCATAAGATTTCATGGGTAAAAAACCCACTTCTTCAGATGCATGGAGTGAAAATTACAGGATCCTGTCTTGTTAAAGCACAATTGGATGGAGTGCAGTGAATGGAGCAGCTGTTTGATATGTATTTATATCCACACATTCAATGTGTGTTCACTGCACGCCATCCGATCTCCACAGCGAGCGAGACATTCTCCATCCAGCCCTGCAGAAAAAGCAGCATGTGACCTTGTAATTCAGCCCTGCTTTGCAATGCATATGCACAAGGACACAGAGTTCAGGCTGCCTGTGTATTTCCTGGGTTGGAGTGCTCCCGGTTGTATAGATTTTGTATAGAGATTCCTGGTGGGTGGGGTTTTTAAGAGAAATTATAGAACAATGAAGCCCCATCCTGTGGAACTATCTGCTAGAGTGAAATGGAAAGAGTTTGTCCTGCAAGTTCGAGCACTTGGTGATGTAAGTGTAAGCGGGGGAATGGTCCCACTATTGCGGGGAACTTTCCTGGCTTCTGCAGTACCCCGGTGAAGTGGGCTAGCGAAAGGATCAGAGTCCTTGCTCCCAATTCCTTTACCCAGAGGCCTCCCTGCCCTCGAGGACTCCCCTTCCACTCTCCTGTCTGGCAGAGTCCTCGTAAACCCCGACAAGGCTGGGCCCAGGATTCCTGGGGGGCTCAACCCCCAACCCTGCTGTGGTCACCCAGGACAGGGGCTAGGGTGTCCCCACTCCGGGGTACTCTCTCTGCACTGGGCACCTCCCTGACCCACTGATCATTTCATACAATTTAAAGCAAATACAAGTTGTTTAACAATTAATTTATAAAAAGAATAAGGAAAAATGGGAAAAGTTAAAGGAAACACATCACCCCTCTCTGTGGCAGGGAACATCCCAAACAGTGTCTCTTGGACATCAGGGCAGTTCACACTCTGTTCCTTGTAGGTCCCAGGCCTCCTTCTCAGGCCCTGGCTGTGCTGCAGAGACGCTGCGGGTCGGACACTTGCTCTGGTGGTGGCCACACGCTCTCAGGCTCTAGGTGGCAGGATCCTTCTTCCCAGCATCGCCCCCGCCCCGTCAGGGTTATGATTCCCCCCCCCCCCCCCCCCCCAAGTCTGGCCTGCAGAGTCTCTTGGCAGAGGCGTCTCCCTGTGCTGGGCCCACTGCCCAGGGTTCCCCTCACTCTCCCCAGCTGTGCACCGCACCCAGCTCCAGACTGCTCCAGCCCCAGCTCCACACTGCCTCAGTACGGCTGCTGCTGCTCCTCTACCTTCAGCTCCCTGGGCTGCTTCTCTGGCCTCTCTGGCTCTGGTTGCCACAGCTCTGCTCCCAGGACAGGTCTGCTCTCTCTGGGCTGTGCTCTGGCTTTGGGGCTGCAGCTCTGCTTCCAGCAACTTAGCTCTGGCCCCTGCTCTCTCCTTAGCTCAGCCCCACTCTGTCTGACCCAGGCAATACCAGCTCACATGGAGGACGGGACCCTCCTGGCTTCCTGACTCCCTGATTAGCCTGCCCGCCCTGTCAGTCAGACCTTTTAGTGCTGGGAGCTAGCCAGCCAAAACACCCCCACTGAATGTTAGTAAGGGGGCAACAGTCCCCTTACACAAGGACTCCTGCAGTCTCCTGAAGTGCAACATCTGAGCGCTGATCATAACTGCTCACCTTCACTACTGTGAAGAATGGTACATGGCCCTGCCTGTTTCAGACGCATCTTCAGATACATTCCACACACCTGCATGCCGCCCACATGCATCTGCATGAGTCCCCTCAGCTGTAGATGTGTACAGAGCCAATAGTATGTTGAGAGAACATATATTGAACCCGAATTTCCACATGGCTTACATACCACACACAGGCAGTGCCAATGGTAAGAAATAAAACAACCCTTCTTCAACCCCCCCCCCCCAACTGTATAACACACTCACTAGTGCGCATGCCTGTACAGTACACTTCTGAACCCTCCTAAGCTTGGCAAATTGAAGTAGCTTTTCACTGGACGTGTCAAGGTTCCTTCCCCACTCTGAACTTTAGGGTACAGATGTAGGGACCTGCATGACAACCTCTAAGCTTAACTACCAGCTTAGATCTGCTTTTGCTGCCACCACCCAAATGATTTATGAGTTATTTGGGAAACTCTGTCTTCCCCCCAAAAACCTTTCCCTCCCTTGGTAGCCTTGAGAGACTCTTCCACCAATTCCCTGGTGAACACCGCTCCAAACCCCTTTGATCTTAAAACAAGGAGGAATTAATCATTCCCCCCCCCCCTTTCCCCCCACCAATTCCTAGTGAGTCCAGATCCAATCCCCTTGGATCTTAACACAGGGGAAAAATCAATCAGATTCTTAAAAAGAAGGCTTTTAATTAAAGAAAGAAAGGTAAACATCATCTCTGTAAAATCAGGATGGAAAATAATTTTATATGGTAATCAGATTCAAAGAGCCCAGAGGAACCTCCTCTAGCCTTAGGTTCAAAGTTACAGCAAACAGAGGTAAACTCTCTAGCAAAAGGAACATTTACAAGTTGAGAAAACAAAGATAAAGCTAACATGCCTTGCCTGGCTGTTACTTACAAGTTTGAAATATGAGAGACTTGTTCAGAAAGATTTGGAGAGCATGGATTGATGTCTAGTCTCTCTTGGTTTCGAGAGCGAACAACCCCCCAAAACAAAGAGCACAAACAAAAGCCTTCCCCCCCACCAAGATTTGAAAGTATCTTGTCCCCTTATTGGTCCTTTGGGTCAGGTGTCAGCCAGGTTACCTGAGCTTCTTAACCCTTTACAGGTAAAAGGATTTTGGTGTCTCTGGCCAGGAGGGGTTTTATTAGTATTGTACACAGGAGGGCTGTTACCCTTCTCTTTATAGTTATGACACTGGGACACTAGAGTTGCAGCTATGATCTAAGGGCTGCCAAATGGCAAGCGATAACAACACATTATTGAGATGCTTGAGCTGTCACCCAAAAGGTCAAGCAAGCGTTTCTGTGATGGCAGAGGTGCAGAGGGCTGATCCAGAAGTTTGTCAAAACCAGTTTTCAGTTAGACAAATTGTTTTGCAGAAAACTTTGACTTCTAATTGTAAAACCAAAATCTTCTTGGATTTCAGGTTTTCAGTTTGTTTGTTTTTTTTGTTTGTGGGTTTTTTTTTTAATGAAAAGTCTCTACTTTTCGTGAACCTGCCCTCCACCCCCGTCTTCTGACCAGTTGTCTCCTCCCTTCCCACCCCCCATGCTTAACCACAGCCAAGTTTAAAAACAAAACTCTGTTTTAGGAGTTTAAACTAAATAAGCAAAATTTTAGCAAAACAGTAACTTTTTGAGAAGTTATCAAATAGAAATGGGACTTTTAGGATGGGAATGCACTAGAGCTGTCGCTACACACTCTGCTGATAAAACAGCTGTAACTCGTACATTGTCCTTTATAACCAGTTTTTGGAAGGAAATTAACCTAGACACATTGTTGGTGTCTCAGATTATATCTGTTGACTTTGAGCACGAGATGGTAGGATGGGTGAATGGTTCCTGATGGAAGGATAATTTTAATTAATAATAATAATAAAATCTAATTTTAGTGAGGGCTGCCAGAGCATTTGAAATGTTGCAGTAAACCGATTCATAGCTGTAGGTGCTGTGATGGCATGAGGCCAAGCCCATCAGTTGTAAAGAGTTATTGCTCAATATTTCATGCCCTGTCATCTTATTACTTAATTTCAGCATTATGATTCATATACCAGGAAATATTGTAACATGGTTCATAGGCTTTGGGATTTAATCCCTGTAAATCCAGGATAGTAACAAGCGGGGTAAGGGGAGCTGTGCAAATCAGTAGTTTACTGTGTTACTCAAAGTTCATTTATTTGCTCTCGCCTCTGATAAACCAAGTCCAGATAACATCATTCCAACACCGCCATATTTCTTGGGGACAAGAAGCAGCATCTGCTCAGAACATTCTGGGTTCTCCATCTTTTAAATATTTTCTTCCAGTTTGGGAAGAACTCTCTTAGCAAAAGTCCGTGCCAGCTTTTGGCTATGGTGCAAAACTAAAATCCTGATTTCTTGGGTTACTAATGTTTCCACGGCACTTTTCTGAAGAGTTAAGGAGCTAAATTCAATGTCCCAGCAAGGTTTCATCCCCAGTGATTGCATTCTGCCCCTCTACGTTCCCCTTCAAATTCCAATGGATATCAAATGGCGCTTCACTTCTGTCTAAAATTGTTGTATAGTGTTGCTATGCACTGTTAGCAGCTGACGTGCTGAACCCCCAGAGTTGGCTGCATTTCACTGCTGACTAAAGTGATAGGATGGTTTAGGTGGTGGTTTAGGATCCTTCAGGATGAAATTTGCTATAGCAATATACTGTAAGCTCATTTTCCTTCTTCAAGGTGTGGAGGGTGGGGGAGAGAGGTGAAAGGGTATTGCTTATGGATGCACAGTGCTCCCCGTGGATTCTAGCCAGCCAGCTGAGGCTGCCAGCTGCCCAATAACCAGGCACATAGGCCTGTGCAGGCCTCTGTTGTCTAACTTTGTTGAAAGCAATCTGCATGGCTCTTTTCATCAGCCTGGGGTGGGGGGACCCACCAAAGCAGGGTAGGGCTCCAGGGTGCTTCCTGAAAAAGGGGGGAGTAAATCAGAGCTCCCTGGCAGATACACATCAAGCTTGTTCCAGAGGGCAAGACAGTACACAGAAAGTCATGGAGAGCACCACCGCTGAGCTAACGGTGCAGGAGTTTTGAAAGGATTACCCAGGCTGGGAAAGTCTAAGGCAGCTTCCTGCAGAAATGGTAAAGTCCTCTTACCTGTCCCAATCCCTAAATCAAAGGCTAAATCCTCCCAGGGAGATGAGGGGAGGCAGTGTATTTTGTGCTACATGGGAGAGGCAGGCTAGCTCCAGACAATTAGTGGGATGAGGAAAGTGATTGCACTGCTCAGGAGAGAGAGCGGAGCCTCCGGGGTGGGGGATGGAATCTGGCTGCCTGTGGCAAAGGCCTGTGCACTCTAATTCGGCAGGAGTGTTGCAGGGAAAGGCTTGGTCTCTGTAACCCAGCCCTGCAGGGAATTCTGGAGCCTGCCGGAGTCCCACAGAAGTACCCTAAGAGAGGCTGCCAGGTGGTGTGGTTGGGAGACTGCACCAACCATCCTGGGGTCAGAGGCCAAAACATCCTGCAGGCACCCGCTTAGACACAGAGGCCCTCCATCGAGAGGGAAGAGGTGCCTGTGGTGCCTCACAGTAGCTGATTTGAGGGAAGGCAAAGCTCCAAAGGGACTGGAGAGTGATGCCATGGTGCAAGACTGGCTCAGGGTGGGTATGGTTCAGCCCTGGAGCAGATAGCTGACTTGGGGAGTCTCTGTTGATCTCGCAGGGAGTCCAAGAGCAGCAGTGGGGGCCCAGGGTCAGGGAGGAGCAGTGCCACCCCCTCTGAGAGAGGGGACCTTCATGCACAGAGTAACATTGCTCTTCCAGACAGGAGTGATTTGTGGTGAGAGGCATTGAAAGGGGTGGAATGGGTGCAATGCACTCAGCATCTCAACCCCATCCCGGGTGCTGTGTGCATTGGGCTGGGAGGAGGAGGGCAGTGCTGTATTGGGGAAGCATTGCCATAGATATGGGGGTGCCCACACACTCAAAACGGGCCTGCGTGAGTAATTCCTCACCTAGAGTGACCAGACAGCAAATGTGAAAAATCGGGACGGGGTGGGGGGTAATAGGAGCCTATATAAGAAAGACCCAAAAATCGGGACTGTCTCTATAAAATCGGGACATCTGGTCACCCTATCCTCACCCCTGCACCCTCCCCCCCAGCCCCACACTCCCTCCCCAGGGCAGCAAGGAAGGGTTAATCAAAGGCAGTGTGGGGTCCCTAGTGCTACCTGGTTAGTGCTATCCATGCAGTGCTGGACTCAGCATTGGTAGCTGAGGCGACTCGGCGTCTAACACATACAGAGATGGACAAGCATAGCCTTGGGCAAGTCACTTAGTCTCTGTGCCGCCATTCCCACCTGTGTGATGGGGATAATAGCACTGCCTTTCCCCCCAGGGGACTGTCAAGTGCTCAGATACTACGGTGATGGGAGTTGGATAGCCCACTGCTGCATCTTCCCAGATAATACAGGTCACCCCCTGCATAAGGAAAAGCCAAGGCCACCAGTCCATCCCTTTGCTCTTCAGATCTAACTCTCTGCCTGAGTTTCTATAGATCAATCCAAGCTACAGAGGGAGGCACTCAAGAGTTGGCAGTGCCAGAGTTACGGGCTCCGCACTCCCTGTCTGTGTGCCTTGCAATGCAGGCTGTGACCACGTACTGTTTCTCTTGCAGTCTGGGCTGGGGCTGATCTTTTTCAAAGCTGTCCAGTGAATCATAGTCATTTTAATGGGACTTCGGTGTCCAAATCCCTGAGGTGGCTGGAAAATCTCCGCTTCCATGTCTCTCTAGTTTCGGATCCCTGCCCCACAGCTCACTGTTGCTTTGTAATGTGACTGGTCCCATTTACCTCCCTCTGTGCCCAGCCCTGGTGAGCATCTGTGTCCAGCTGTATATGTTGGACAGCTGCACTGGCAACTTAGTCTCTATTGTCAGGTGTTTCGTCTGTGTAGCCATCCTATCATGTGACACAGAGCCCTGGCCTCTGGAGACCATAGTCCCACAATGCTGTGCTCCATTCTGATGAGGACGGCCTGGATGTACGTTGGCACGTCATCTTTGCAGGTGATAGCTCCCGCAACTTTATTTCTGATATATGGGCCACAGTTCAGATATTTCTAGGCCTGTATTCTAAGAATGTAGATTGTGAGCTCTTCTGCTCTGTGTGGATGCTACCAGAATGCAAGTAGTAATAGCATCTGACCAGAAAGCAAGGCTCAAGTGGGAGCACTGTGCTAAAGGACTGAGGGGAGGGAGAAGGGTCACAATACTCCTATTAGCCTCCCCTCAGTCCTTGAGCACTGTTTTCCCATGCCATGCAAATGCCTGTTCTTCTGTGTCTTAGGGCATGTCTACACTGGCAGAGTTACAGCGCCGGGAGTTACAGCACCGCTCAGAGAGGGGAGACCGCAGTTGTGTGTTGTCAGCTTGCCTGTGCATTAGCTTGTTCACACTTGCAGTGGTATTCGAAGGGGTGCACTCTGGGCAGCTATCTCACAGAGCATCTCTTCTTCTGCCACTAAGATTTGTGGGAAGACGGAGTGTGTTGTGGGGCATCCTGGGTCCTGTCCCAATGCCCCATGATGCATTGCTTCGCATCCCAGCAATCCCTGTGATTCCGTCCACATTTGGCGCCATCTTTCAACGGTTTGTGTACTGCGTACTCTTCCTGGAGACTGAAGAGGCATGGATCCCGAACTGTTGACCAGTGTGCTGCTCACTCTGACCAACACATCGCAAGTGGTGGTGGAGTTATTCCTTAAACTCCAAAGGCAAGAAGAGTGCGACATTGATCTCGCCACACATACTAACTATGATACGAGATTGCTTGTGGCATTCATGGAGGTGCCGACCACCGTGGAACGCCGCTTTTGTGCTTGGGAAGCAAGCATTGAGTGGTGGGATCACATCGTGATGCACATCTGGGATGACGAGCTTTCAAACCAACACAATTCTTTTATTAAAAAACAACAAATGGAGGAGAGAGTCAAACAAAAAAGCACATCAGCAATTAGGGGTATGGGTGAAGGGAAAATCCCAGGAGGAGGTGGGGTCCTGGGCTGCAGAACTTTCGCATGAGGAAAGCCACATTCATGGGACTGTGTGATGAGCCCGCCCCAGTCCTGCGGTGCAAGGACACGAGAATCCACGTGAGTCCAACGGTCGACTTGCCTACTCTGAACTGGTTAGTGACCAATTGGTAGCAGTCTGGAATAGCCAGCTTCCACAGTGCAATCGCCAAGAGCTTCTTCAACGGCAGGCCAGCTCTCAATTGGTCGCTAACCAGTTCAGAGTAGGCAAGTCGACCGTTGGACTCACGTTGACAGAAGTGTGCAGGGCCATTAATTTCATCCTGCTCCAAAAGACCGTAACTCTGGGCAACATGCATGATATTGTGAATGGCTTTGCACAAATGGGCTTCCCTAACTGCGTAGGGGCAATAGCTGGCACGCATATTCCAATTCTGCCACCAGACCACCTAGCTACTGAGTACATTAATCACAAGGGATATTTCTCAATGCTTCTCCAGGCGCTTGTGGATCACTATGGGCGTTTCACGGACATTAACGCAGGCTGGTCCATAAAGGTGCATGATGCACACATCTTTTGGAACACTGGCCTGTTCAGGAAGCTGCAAGCAGGGACTTTCTTCCAGGACCAGAAGATCACCGTAGGGGAAGTCGAAATGCCCATCGTGATCCTGGGAGACCCCTGCCTACCCCTTAATGCCATAGCTTATGAAGCCATACACGAGGCAACTTGACAGCAGCAAGTAGCAGTTCAACAACAGGCTGAGTAAGTACAGAATGATTGTTGAGTGTGCTTTTGGCCATTTAAAGGCCCGCTAGCGCTGCCTCTGTGGGAAGCTGGACCTGGCTGATGACAACATTTCTATGCTTATAGCCGTGTACTGTACGCTCCTTAATATTTGTGAAAGGAAAGGTGAAAGCTTCACTCAGGGCTGGACCACTAAGGCTCAGCTCCTGGAGGCTGAGTTTGAACAGCCAGAGACTAGGGCTATTAGAAGGGCGCAGTGCGGGGCCATAAGGATCAGGGATGCCTTGAGGCAGCAATTTGAAGCTGAAAGCCACTAATATTTGTTGCTATGCTCGGGAGTTCAGTGCTTGTAATGCTAGGAGGTGATTGTGATTGGTGCAGACGATGCAATATGAAGGTTTAATATAATTGTCTGTTGCTTTGCAGAGCTCTGTTTGCTTTTAATTAATAGAATAAAGATTGCTTTCAAACCAACACAATTCTTTTATTAAAAAACAACAAATGGAGGAGAGAGTCAAACAAAAAAGCACATCAGCAGTTAGGGGTATGGGTGAAGGGAAAATCCCAGGAGGAGGTGGGGTCCTGGGACAGCTAAAGATTTGTGTATGTCCAGGGATCATATTCAGCCTTCTTCTTTGGAGTACAATGCAGCAGCTACTGTATTTCAGCAGGGCCAAACTGCAGAAGGATGGGTGTTGAGTGTAGTGGGAGTCCGGAGTGTTGGACTGTGACTGGGGAGGAGAGGAATGCTGTGGGTATAGAGTGGAGCCAGGAGGTTGATAAGTGTGTTGGCAGTATCTGGGGGGAGCATGGGAAAGAGTTTTGCGACAGTGGGTGCAGGGGAGGCGGGGCCCAGAGCTGCTCAGTTTGGAGTGCTAGTATTTCCTGGAGCATGTCTGCTTGGCGCTCCGTAATGTTTAAGAGCCGCTCCGTGGCTTTATTCTGGCATGCCGCATTCTCCTTTTGTTCCCTCTTCTCTCTGTCCTGCCACTCCTTCAATTCCTGTTTCTCGGCTGCGAAGTGCATCATAACATCATGCAGAAAGTCCTCCTTAGTTCTTCATAGCCGCTTTCTAATTCTGCACAGCCATTCAGCTGCTGATAACAAAGAGGAGGCTGGGCTCCCAAGGTCATCTCTGTGAAGTTTAAATGCAATATTTTACAGAAGCAGTATTGTTTGCAACACAGAGACCACTGATTCAGCGATTTAAAACACAACCAGTACTCACACACCTCTCGCTAACTGACTGACCCCAGGCAAGCACACATGAGCTACAAGACCACCAAAGTGGTGAGTAGCTGCAGGAGTAGGGTAAATCACTCTTCCCAGCCCCTGCTGCACACTGGGCATGTGGCTCTTGGGAAGAGCCAGCATGTAGGGGGGCCTGATAATCATTCCTATCCCCACACTTTCCACAGGATGTGATCATTATAGAAGGTACCTCGCTGCTGAGGGTGAGCAGGGAATCAAGAGTCTTCTCCAAGACTGTGGCTTCTTCCCTGGCCCTTATGTGGTTTGCCTCTGTGCAGCAAAGGTCTCCCCCCCCCCCCCCCCCCCCCCCCCATGACGGCACAGTGGCACAGGAAAGTTACCGTTAATGGGGCAAGAAACAAAGCAGCTCTGCCAAAGAACCTGCGGCAGCCATGAGTTTCCTGGAGATCTGATGCAGCTTCCCGTGAAGTGAGAGAGTGAATCAACACCCTGTTCCGCCGCTCAGACTAGGCACGTGTACTGTGTATGGGAGAAAAGCCTGCTTTCTGCAACCCTCCTGCCCCCCCAACAACTTGCTTCAGCAATTTCCAAAATCAAATACTCTTACCAGGGGCCTCCTCTCCTGTTTGCACTTTGCCAACATCCAACAGCTGTGACTGGCTAGCCTCCCCCAGGGTAGTAAAGAGCTCCTGGCTGCATGCATCTCTGACCTCTGAGTCATCCTTTGCCTCTGGGTTGCCCTCCACATTCTCGTCCAAGATTTCCTCCTCCTGGTTTGGTCCACTCTTGACTGGCACATGAGCACATTGGTATTCGCAGTGGAGGTGGGGTCGCCACCGAGTATCGTGTCCAGCTCTTTGTAGAACCAGCAGCTCGTGGGCGCAGCACCAGAGTGGCAGTTTGCCTCCGGTGGTAGGTGTTCCGCAGCTCCTTCACTTTGACCCTGCAGTGCAGTGTGTCCTGGTCATGGCCCCTTTCTGTCATGCATCATGAAATCTGTCTGTAGGTACCATAATTCCTACAGCTGGAGTGCAGCTGGGATTGGACAGCCTCCTCTCCCCAAATGCTGATGAGTTCCAGCAGCTCGGTATTGCTCCAAGCATGGGATCGCCTGGTGCATGGAGCAGGCATGGCCACCTGGAAAGATGTGCTGAGACCATTGCACGCATCACCGAGCAAACAGGTAGGGGACTTTCAGAATTCCAAAGGAATTTACGGGATAGGGATGACGGTTGGTCACCTGAGGGCTGGGCAGTAGAGTTCAAACCGATGACCAGAGAGGTGAGAATAGTCATTGTGGAACACCTGGAAGCCAATCGCAGTGCTGTAATAAACCAGGGTGTCTACACTGGCACCACGATGCTGTAGCCCCGGTGCAGAAAGCTGTATGCCTCTCTTTACAGCGCTGCAACTGCACAGTTTCTGCGCACTAAGTGGGTTGATAGTGTGTACACATTGGGAGTTAGAACACAGAAAGCTGCTTTACTGCGCAGAAATTTACTGGTGTAGACAGGGCCTTAGTGGTGAATTGTGCTCACAACCAAAGTCCAACAGCTTGGCCTGTGTAGTGAATAGCTAGTGTCCAGATGGAGGCTGCAGCTCTATTGTGCGTTGGAGCTACTAATAAATAACTTTGCAGGCAACATTGATTGCTTTATTTGTTGCCTGGTCTCAAAATTCAAAGATGATGGGGAAAGAAGTAACTGTAATAGGGTTGGATGATGATAAAGCATTTAATAGTCTTGTTAAATCCCATTCTAAAAGCTAATTCAAATGATGTGCTATTGTGAGTACTGAAAACTTTCTAGCAGTCCTTACTCAAAGGGCTATGCTAAAAAGTCATATATTGAGTTTGGCCAACCTATCTGAGGGGATATCCTCGTGAATGCCTGGTCCTGGGCGGAGACTTCAACTGCAGCCTCGAGGAGTGGGACTGCACGGGGATCGAGCTGAGCCCGGCCGCTGCAGACGTCCTTAGGGAGATCATAGTCCATCACTCCTTGGTGGACGTATGGCGCGACCACCACCCAGACGATGACTCTACGTTCACTTTTGTCCGGGTGGAGGAACAACTGTCAAGCCACTCCCGGTTGGATCGCATCTATTTCTCTCGCTGTCATCTTTCGCAGACCCACTCCTCCAGCGTTCGGCCGGCCCCGTTCTCGGACCACCACTTGGTGACCGTGATGGCCTCTCTTTCTTCGGAGAGGCCAGGGCCGGCTTATTGGTATTTCAATAACAGCCTGCTGGAGGATGTGGGATTTGTGGCATCCTTCCGGGAGTTTTGGCTGGCCTGGCGGGAACAGCCTTTCCCTCAGCGCGGCAGTAGTGAGATGTGGAGAAGGTGCGCGCCCGGCTCTTCTGCTGTAGCCACACCCGGGGCAGCAGCCAGTGGAGGGATGTGGTGATAGAGCAGCTGGAGCAGGGGGTATTGGAACTGAAGAGGCATCTGGCCACCAGCCCCGCAGATCCACCTCTCTGTGGAGCATATTGGGAGAAGCGGGAGGAGCTCTGGGCCCTCGACAATCTTCGTGCCCGGGGTGCCTTCGTACGATCCCGCATCCATCTCCTGTGGGAGATGGATCGCGGCTCCCGCTTCTACGCCCTGGAGAAGAAGAGGGGGGCGAAAAAGCATGTCCTCTGCCTCTTGGCAGAGGACGGCGCCCCCCTCACGGATCTGGTGGAGATGTGCGAGAGGGCCAGGGCCTTCTACGCTGACCTTTTCTCCCCGGATCCAACCGACACCGATGCCTGCGGCGTGCTTTGGGATGGACTCCCAACCGTCAGCATGGGCGACCGGGACCGGCTGGAGCTGCCTCTCACTCTGGCCGAATTCTCGGAAGCCCTCCGTCTCATGCCCACCAATAAATCTCCGGGCATGGACGGGCTGACCGTGGAGTTCTACCTTGTGTTCTGGGACGTCCTCGGCCCGGACCTTGCCACCGTCTGGGCCGAGTCCTTGGAGAGTGGGGTCCCCCCTCTTTTGTGCAGGCAGGCGTGCTCGCCTTATTGCCGAAGAAGGGGGACCTCTGCGATCTCCGGAATTGGCGTCCCGTCTTGCTCCTCAGCACGGACTATAAGGTCGTGGCGAAGGCCATCTCGCTGCGGCTACGGTCCATGCTGGCGGACGTGATCCATCCAGACCAGACCTACACCTTCCCGGGCCGTACCATCTTTGACAATCTTTATCTGGTCCGGGATCGCCTGGAGATTGGGTGTAGGGTAGGGATGGTCTGTCGTTCGCCCTCCTGTCCCTGGATCAGGAGACGGCGTTCGACCGGATGGACCACGGGTATCTCCTGGGCACTCTGTTGGCATTCGGCTTCGGACCCCAGTTTGTGGGTTTCTCCAGGTGCTGTATGCCTCCGCAGAGTTTTTGGTCAGGCTCAACTGGACCCTGACCGCACCTGTCAGCTTCGGGCAAGGGGTGCGTCAAGGTTGCCTGCTGTCGGGTCAGCTGTACGCTCTGGCCATTGAGCCCTTCCTTCGTCTCCTTCATAAGAGGTTGACGGGGTTGGTGCTCCATGAGCAGGAGGTGCAGCTGGTCCCGGCAGCGTATGCCGACAACGTGCTCCTTGTGGTACAGGATCCAGACAACCTGGTGCGAGTGGAGGCTTGTCAAGCTGTTTATTCAGCGGCCTCCTCCGCCCGGTTCAACTGGGTCAAGAGCTCTGGCCTGGTGGTCGGGGCCGGCTGGCAGGCGAGCCCCCTCCCACCCACGCTTCAAGCCATCCGGTGGAGCGCGGGTCCGCTACTCTATCTTGGCGTTTACCTTTCCGCCACGCATCCGTCTCCGCCGGAGAACTGGCACGGTTTAGAGGGCAGGGTGACTGGGCAGTTGCGGAGCTGAACAGGACTGCTCCGGTGCCTCTCCCTCCGGGGGAGAGCACTGGTGCTCAACCAACTGGTCCTGTCCATGCTCTGGCACCGACTCAACACCCTGCGTCCCCCCCCGTTCCTGGACAATCTCCAGAGGTTGGTTCTGGAGTTTTTTTGGCCGGGACTGCACTGGGTCTCTTCCGGGGTTCTCCATCTCCCCCTGGAGGAGGGCGGACAGGGCCTGACCTGCATGTGCACGCAGGTCCATGTCTTCCGCCTCCAGGCTCTGCAGAGACTGCTTTATAGTGCAGGTGGCTTGGCGTGGAGCATATTGGTGCACGCCTTCCTCTGCCGCCTGCGAGGGCTCCGATATGACCGGCAGCTCTTTTTTCTCCATCCGAGAGATCTTCCATGAGACCTCTCCGAGCTGCCGGTCTTCTACCAGGACCTCCTCCGGACCTAGAGGCTGGTTTCAGCAACCAGGTCCTTTGTGGCCAGCGAGGAGGTAGATCTCGCGGAGCCCCGTTACACAATCCCCATCTTCATGTGCAGGTGGCGGAGTCCTCCTTGGTGTGCCGGAGGTTGGTCCTTGCGGGAGTCACCAAGATTGGAGACCTCCTGGACTACGACCTGGTGGGCTGGGTGGATCCCCAGGCGCTCGGTTGGCGCATGGGGCTCTCCACCCTTACGACCCCCCGGCACGTACTCCAGGAGGTGGAGGCAGCCCTGCCTCCCGCGGCTCGGTTTTTCCTTGAGCGGGTCCTGCCAGAGGGTGCGCCCCGCCCGCTACTCACTACAGGCTCTCCAGATCTTTCCATCAGCCCCCTGCCCCGTGAGCCTTCCTGGCCTTCCCACCCCCCATACCTCCAGTTTGTTTCCAAACTGCCCCAAGGTGCCATCTGTATGCGCTCATGCTGCACACGCTTCATTACCCCACCCTCATGTCCCACCCAGACACCAAGTGGTGGGACCTTCTACCAGCAGTGGAGGGTGGGGAACCCCGGTGGGCTAGTTTCTATTCCACCTTAGTTCCGTGGCCAGCCGGGGATATCAGCTGGCAGCTTCTGCATGGAGCTGTGAGCACGGGCGTGTACTTGGCATGGTTTACCACTGTGGTGTGAAGGAGACCCTGGTGCAGGCGTACCTTCAGTGCG
This sequence comes from Trachemys scripta elegans, assembly GCF_013100865.1. Taxonomy (NCBI): domain Eukaryota; kingdom Metazoa; phylum Chordata; order Testudines; family Emydidae; genus Trachemys; species Trachemys scripta. The sequence goes on along the minus strand of NC_048305.1, from coordinate 41,737,779 downwards.
CCAGGCTGCAGCCCCTTTTCCGGCTCCTCCAGAACCTCTTATTGAGGTTCTGGCTGCACTTTTCCCTGCACTTATTTCTTTATGCACACCCGATCCGAGGCCTCACGAAGTCCTGGGACCACCTCGTCAACCTCCTTCTAGCCACGGCCTAGGTGTCCATTTGTAACACCAGGGAGATGAGGTTGGCAGAGCGGGGGGGCCCTGCGACTGTGGGGCCGTTTTTCGTTCTTTCATCCATTCACGTATCCGGGCACAGTTCCTCTGGGCAGCGTCCACTGGCTCTCTCGATGTTTTCGAAGAGCAGTGGGCGCTGTCCGGGGTTCTCTGCTCGGTGTCCCCTTCCGGTTCCTTAGTTTTGGCCCTTTGACCCCCCACGCCTGTTCTTGTTATTGCCTTTGTTGTCCCCCGAACTCAGTTGGGTTCCGGGTTTAGTAGCCCCTCCTTAGGCTGGAGGAGGGGCTTTCAGCAGGGGGTGAGCTAGCGCTCGCCCACATCCCGGTACTCAAAAGGATCACTCTCCTGTAGCCATCTGGCCTGACCCTGTCACAATAGATAGATGGGGATCATGCTACTGAGGGGGGAGTTTCTAGTCATTCTTTATACAGCTCTGGTCATTCCTGGAGAATCACACTTAGTGTTCCTCAACAAACAGTAAGGAATTCATAGAAGAGCAACAGAAATGTTCATAAGAATGGCCATGTGACAGGTTGGGTCACAGAGACCCCCCCTTTGGGGTGTGCTGAGACTGCCTCTGAGCCCGTTTTCTCTGCCAGTTTGGACCTCCAGACCATTGTCTTGTTGAGCCAGACACGCTAGCCTGCTGTGAACACAGACTCAGGTCTGAGCCACATCCCTGAAAGCTGCAGGCTTCAACTGAAAACCACTTAGCAGATACTCCTGTCTCCAGCACCCAGATACCCAGTTCCCAATGGGGTCCAAACCCCAAATACATCCATTTTACTCTGTATAAAGCTTATACAGGGTAAACTCATAAATTGTCCACTCTCTATAACACTGATAGAGAGAGATGCACAGCTGTTTGCTCCCCCAGGTATTGATTACTTACTCTGGTTAATTAATAAGCAAAAAGTGATTTTATTAAGTATAAAAAGTAGGATTTAAGTGGTTCCAAGTAAGAACAAAGTAAGTTACCAAGCAAAATAAAACGAAACACGCAAATCTAAGCCTGATACAGTAAGAAACTGAATGCAGGTGAATCTCACCCTCAGAGATATCCCAATAAGCTTCTTTCACAGATTGTACTTCTTCCTAGTCTGGGTCCAGCAATCACTCACACCCCTGTAGTTACTGTCCTTTGTTCCAGTTTCTTTCAGGCATCTCTTGGGGGTGGAGAGGCCATCTCTTGAGCCAGCTGAAGACAAAATGGAGAGGTTTCCAGGGCCTTTTATATTCTTTCTCTTGTGGGCGGAAACCCCTTTGTTCTCCTGTGCAAAATCACAGCAGCAAGATGGAGTTTGTAACAACCTGGGCAAGTCACATGTCCATGAATCATTCAGTTTTTTGCAGACTGACGCCATTGTTTACATGTTAGTTTGAACATTCCCAGAAAAACTCATTGAGAATCACATTGAGATACAAGTACATAGCCAATATTCATAACTTCAAATACAGAAATGATACACACAGACAGCATAATCATAACCATAACCAGCAAACTTCAACCTTGCCATAGACACCCCCGCTTGACCTCCTCTGTACAAGATCTGGTGCAACCATAGGACCCTGGTTGCAACAATGATCTATACACTGACAGTTCATGTCAATAACGTCACAGCCATACTGGGTCAGACCAATGGTCCATCTAGCCCAGTGTCCTGTCTTCTGACAGTGGCCAATCCCAAGTGCTTCAAAGGGAATGAACAGAACAGGCAATCACTGAGTGATCCATTCCCTGTCAGCCAGAGGTTTAGGGGCACCCAGAGCATGGGGTTGCATCTCTGATCATCATGGCTAATAGCCATCAACTTATCTAGTTCTTTTTTGAACTCTGTTATAGTCTTGGCCTTAACGACATCCTCTTACAAAGAGTTCCACAGGTTGACTGCGTTATGTGAAAAAATACTTCCTTTTGTTTATTTTTAAACCTGCTGCCTATTAATTTCATTTGGTGACCCCTAGTTCTTGTGTTGTGAGGAGTAAATAAGACTTCCTTATTTACTTTCTCCACACCGCTCATGATTTTATAGACCTCTATCAGATCCCCCTCTAGTTGTCTCTTTTCCAAACCGGGAAGTCCCAGCCTTCATACCCAATCTCTTCATACGGAATGTGTTCCATACCCCTAATCATTTTTGTTGCCCTTTTCTGTTCCTTTTCCAATTCCAGTATATCTTTTTTGAGATGTGGCAACCAGATCTGCATGCAGTATTCAAGGTGTGGGTGTATCATGAATTTAAATAGAGGCAATATTATTTTTTCTGTTTTCTTAAATATCCCTTTCTTAATGATTCCCAGCATTTTGTTAGTTTTTTTGACTGCACGTTGAGCAGATGTTTTCAGCGAACTATCCACAATGACTCCAAGATCTCTTTCTTGAGTGGTAACAGCTAATTTAGATCCCATCATTTTATATGTATAATTGGGATTAATGTGCATTACTTTGTGTTTATCGACATTGAATTTCATCTGCTATTTTGTTGCCCAGTCACCCAGTTTTGTGAGATCCCTTTGTAACTCTTCAGTCTGCTTTTGACTTCACTATCTTGTGTAGTTTTGTATCTTCTGCAAATTTTGCCGCCTCACTGTTTACCCCTTTTTCCAGATCATTTATGAATATGTTGACTAGTACTGGTCTCAGTTCAGACCTCTGGGGGATACCGCTATTTACCTCTCTCAGTTCTGAAAACTGACCATTTAATCCTACCCTATCTTTTAACCAGTTACTGATCCATGAGAGGACCTTTCCTCTTATTCCATGACAGCTTACTTTGCTTAAGAGCCTTTGGTGAGGGATCTTGTCACAGGCTTTCTGAAAATCTAAGTATGCTGTGACGTTGTGCAGTCTATATGGTTTTATAAAAACTTGATAATAAGTCAATATAATGTAACTGAGCTGGTTTTAGAGAAAATACGGTAATAAGTGAATGTAACGTAACTGGGATATGCTTCATGCAAAAGGTCTCTTGTAAGGTATCATTACAAAGCTTATAATCTACTGAGTATGATCATCTGATTTGTATAAATGTACCACTCTTGTATCTAAAACTAGAAATATAAAATGTAACTCTGAGGGCCTATTGTAATTGTGTAAAGTGTGGACCATTAATGATGGTTTGGAATCTTGATGACTCCCATTGTCTGCAGATGGCTGTATTTACCTGTGAGTCTTCCTGTATATGTGTGTGCTGGCAAGTGAGTAATGAAGTCTTGCAGTGACATGTGATCATGTCACCTGAACTGGAATCCATCTTTAACCTGGTGCTTTTCCAGTGAGGGGGGGTTGAAACCCAGAGAGACAAAGAGTTCCCGCCTTATGCAAAAGATATATAAAGGGGGGAAGAGGAGAGAGAGGGAGAGGAGCCATCATGAAGAATCCCCTAGCTACCACCTGAGCTGCAACAAGAGCTGTACCAGGGGAAAGGATTGTGCCCAGGCCTGGAAGATGTCCAGTCTGAGAAAAACTTACTGAAGCCTCTCTGAGGGTGAGATTATCTGTATTTAGTTTGATTAGGCATAGATTTGCGCATTTTATTTTATTTTGCTTGGTGACTTACTTTGTTCTGTCTGTTACTACTTTGAACCACTTAAATCCTACTGTTTGTATTTAATAAAATCACTTTTTATTTAGTAATTTACTCAGAGTATGTATTAATACCTGGGGGAGCAAACAACTGTGCATATCTCTCTATCAGTGTTATAGAGGGCGAACAATTTATGAGTTTGCCCTGCATAAGCTTTATGCAGGGTAAAACGGATTTATCTGGGTTTAGACCCCATTGGGAGTTGGGCATCTGAGTGCTAAAGACAAGCACGCTACTGCGAGCTGTTTTCAGGTAAACTTGCAGCTTTGGGACAAGTGATTCAGACCCTGGATCTGTGTCTGGAGCCAAACAGGAGTGTCTGGCTCAGCGAGACAGGGTGCTGGAGTCCTGAGCTGGCAGGGAAAACAGAAGCAGGGGTAGTCTTTGCACATCTGGTGGCAGCTCCCAAGGGGGTTTCTGTGATCCAACCCGTCACATATGCTCTATCCTCTGGATCCCCCTTGTCCACATGCTTGTTGATTCCCCCCTCAAAGAATTCTATTAAATTGGTGAGGCGTGATTTCCCTTTACAAAAGCCATGTTGACGCTTTCCCAACAGATTATGTTCATCTGTGTGTCTAATAATTCTGTTCTTTACTACAGTTTCAACATTTACCTGGTACTGAAGTCAGGCTTATCGCAGTGCCTGTAATTGCCGGGATCACCTCTGGAGCATTTTTGTAAAAAATTTGGCATCACGTTAGCTGTACTCCAGTCATCTGGTACAGAAGCTGATTTAAATGATAGGTTACAAACCGCAGTTAGTATTAGTCTGGCAATTTCACATTTGAGTTCCTTCAGAACTTTCTCCAAAGAAAGACTAAAAAATTAACACTATACAAAATGACATTGGCTCATAGTAAAGGAATTAAAAACTGTCCGGCTGAAAGAGCTCATCAAACCATAATTGTACTTGGGGAATCCTCTGTTGTGGTCAAAGACACCCACGCAATGATTTTAGTTAAAAAACTCAAGCCTGAGGCCAGTTTATTGACATACATACCAGTGCACTGGGGTGCAGTCCGAAGACTGACACCCCGAGGGCCGCTTGCAGGCGGGTTTTTATTTCATTAAACCGCAAGCAAAGTACAAGCAATATGTCATGAATTAAAAAACTGGGGTTGGGGTCAGCCCCTCCCCAAACCGCAAGTTAAGAAATTAGGGTCGGGGTCAGTTTTCCTCCCTCCCCCCAGGTACCTTCCTCGTTTTTCCGAGAATTGGATGTTTATTTGGGTAGAGGGGCGCTTGGTGGTTTTCCCCAGGGGTGGTACTTGGCACCAGTTTGGGTACATTTCTCAAGACACATGTTATTTTCCGGGGTTTTTTGGTTAAAGATTAGGGGAGTGGGGTTTCCATGGGACGCCTAAAGAGGATCTATGATTGGCTATTTTTGCAGATAGCTGGAATCACGAAGTGGGTCACAGATCACCCAAAGGAGAAGCTGCATGAGTCAAGAAATTGCATTTAGCTAAAGTTACCTATTGCTTCACACAAGTGGTTATTATATTTCATTAGTCATGAACATATTTCATTAGTGCTGCTGCTGGGGCTTTTCTTCTATTCTTTCCCTCCTTGCCCCCCCCCCCCTCCCCGGTCATAACCCTTGGGAGTGCAGTCTAGTCTAGTTCAGGCCCTGGCCTGGGCCCTGGCCTGTACTGCTTTGTGTAAGGGTAGTTAGCATAACAGATCTCTGTTGGAGGGTTTATTTCGGGGCCTTCAGATTCACAGCTCTGGCTACTAAAAAGAAGGCCCCCCCCTGCTCTATTTCCCCACACCTCATCCCATGTGGTGATGGAGTGGACTGTTCTTGACATAATGCTACTCTATCTTGATCAATGATCTTGAAGAAAATGATTGTAGGTAAAGTTTATAGAGGACACAGATTGATGAAGTAGTAAATACTGAGAACAGGTCGGCTTTAGAGTGGTCCGGATCTCTTTATAAGCTGGATGCAATCAAGTAATGTGTGTTAATACTGCCACCTGCAAGGAACGATATCTAGGAACAGAAAATAAAAGGCCACTTACAGGACGGAGGACCACATCCTGGAAAGCAGGGCCTCTGAGAGACCTAGAGGTCATGATGGAAACCAGCTGAACATGAGATCCCAGTGGGATGTTGAGGTTAACAGAGCTTATGCAATGCTTGGATATCTAAGTGGGTGACTATTGAGCTGTATACAGCACTGATGAGATCATTCTCGGATACTGAGTCCAATTCTGGTGTCCACACTTCAAAAACAATGTTAAAAAACTGGAAGGAGCTCAGTAAAGAGTTACAAGAACGATTTCAGGTCTGGAAGACCTGCCTTATACTGAGAGACTAAAAAGTCAAATCTGGTTTATGCAAGGGAAGTTTTAAGGGATGACTAATCATCTCCTATAAGTACCTATGTGAGGAAGACATTTCTGAGAGCAAAGGGCTCTTGAATCTAGCAGGCAAAAGTATAACAGGATCTAATGACTGGAAGCTGATGCTTGGCACATTTAGAATCAAAATAAGGCACACTTTTTTTTAGCAGCAAGGGTAATTAACCATTGGAACAACTTAGCTAAGGACATGGGGGGCTCTCCGCAATGGGGATCTTATAGTGAAATGTCTTTCCAGAAGATCTGCTGGAAGATATGGTTTTGGTGCAGGAATCATTGGGTGGAGTCTCCGTCCTGTGCTATGCAGGAGGTCAGACTAGGTTCTCCTAATGGTCCCTGCTGGCCTTAAAACCACACAGTTAAATATGTGGCTTGACGAAATGCCTCGCATAACAGGGAGAAGGAATAATCTGCAGATGTGTGAAAGTTGAAAACATCAGGCCAATAGATGGGGGTGGGGGGTAGGATTACTCAGCATAGGAATAATGGGATGAGATTAAGAAATGGAAAATTTCCTGACAGATGGATTAGACTGTGGAATAGTTTCCCAGGGAAAGTGACAGAAGCGTCATTGTATAGGACACGTAAAACAGACTGGACAAAATGCTGTGATGTATAAGGAGAAATGCTCCTGCATTGGCAGGAGGGTGGTTTAGCTGTTGGATGGAAAATTCCCTGCACATCTGTGCTATTTTTCGAACATGGGAGCTGTCCTAATCCTATTTTCCCCTTTTTTTCTAGTACATTGGAAGCCTTGATGTGCCTCGGCCAAACAGCAGGGTGGAGATTGTGACCGCAATGCGGAGAATCAGGGTAAGTGTTGCAAAGGGTGTATGTTTCCTTGTGTGTGCCACATGGTTAAAGAGACAAGAAGGGGTGCTGGAGGGCATGGCTGCCTGATGGATTCTGTGCTCTTCACTAGGCATTGATGTTTCTCGTAAGCCAGCTTCTTTGATGTTCTTTCTGACTCCACATGTTCTCACTGTGGGTTTCGTGCCTTTCTCTGTGTTGTCTTGGATGTTAGAAGACTCTCCTAAAATAAGGTTTCTTTTTTTTCTTGCTGGGGTATTGGCTGGCATGGAGGCATCCAATGCCTACCTTGTGCCAGTGTCTTGACTTGGTTTTGGTGGGGTTTGAGTGGCTGCAATTGTCTCAGAAGCTGCCCACTGATAGGTCAGGGAGTGTAGAAGGAGAGCGTGGTTGTGCATGTCTGTCTTGGTTCCTGAAGCATAGACAGCTGCACAAGCAACTCTTAGATGAAGCAGGGTGTGTGTTGTGCAGAAGGGTCTCCATGAAGCATATGTGAATGGTTGAGCCCATTGCGTTTCCAGAGGTCTGCTATTACACCACTGCATTATCAGAGAGGAGTGGTGGCCTGGAATCACAGTGGATCTGTTCTGGGTACCTACTGTTATCCCTGTGACTTGTGCCTAGTTTATTGCATGTTGTTTCTTTACCACTGAGGACCAATTTTAACCGTGTAGTCGGCTGGCCGGTGGCAGTAAGGTGGTGAGTGGTATTGTCTGTTATCATTATGACACTGTCATGTTTGGAGATTTCCCAGGGATCTGCAGGAATGACACCTCAGTGATACCCCAGAACCACAGCTGGCACTGCTCTGAATTTCTCTGAGAGTGGATTTGATTTAAATCAAATTGATTTGTTCCCTCAGGGAACAGATGGGCAGGATCCCCTGGGAGAATAACATGAAGGGCAAAGGGGTCCAGGAGAGCTGGCTGTATTTTAAAGAATCCTTATTGCGGTTGCAGGAACAAACCATCCCGACGTGTAGAAAGAATAGTAAATATGGCAGGGGACCAGCTTGGCTTAACAGTGAAATCCTTGCTGATCTTAAACGCAAAAAAGAAGCTTACAAGAAGTGGAAGATTGGACAAATGACCAGGGAGGAGTATAAAAATATTGCTCAGGCAGGCAAGAGTGAAATCAGGAAAGCCAAATCGCACTTGGAGTCGCAGCTAGCAAGAGATGTTAAGAGTAACAAGAAGGGTTTCTTCAGGTATGTTAGCAACAAGAAGAAAGTCAAGGAAGGTGTGGGTCCCTTACTGAATGAGGGAGGCAACCTAGTGACAGAGGATGTGGAAAAAGCTAATGTACTCAATGCTTTTTTTGCCTCTGTCTTCACAAACAAGGTCAGCTTCCAGACTGCTGGACTGGGCAGCATAGTATGGGGAGGAAGTGACCAGCCCTCCGTGGAGAAAGAAGTGGTTTGGGACTATTTAGAAAAACTGGATGAGCACAAAACCATGGGGCCGGATGCGCTGCATCCGAGGTTGCTAAAGGAATTGGAGGATGTGATTGCGGAGCCATTGGCCATCATCTTTGAAAACTCATGGCGATCGGGGGAGGTCCCGGATGACTGGAAAAAGGCGAATGTAGTGCCCATCGTTAAAAAAGGGAAGGAGGAGGATCCGGGGAACTACAGGCCAGTCAGCCTCACCTCAGTCCCTGGAAAAATCATGGAGCAGGTCCTCAAGGAATCAATTATGAAACACTTAGAGAGGAAAGTGATCAGGAACAGTCAGCATGGATTCACCAAGGGGAAGTCGTGCCTGACTAACCTAATTGCCTTGTATGAGGAGATAACTGGCTCTGTGGATGAGGGGAAAGCAGTGGATGTGTTATTCCTTGACTTTAGCAAAGCTTTTGATACGGTCTCCCACAGTATTCTTGCCAGCAAGTTAAAGAAGTATGGGCTGGATGAATGGACTGTAAGGTGGATAGAAAGCTGGCTAGATCGTCGGGCTCAACGCGTAGTGATCAATGGCTCCATGTCTAGTTGGCAGCCCGTTTCAAGCGGAGTGCCCCAAGGGTCGGTCCTGGGGCTTGTTTTGTTTAATATCTTTATTAATGATCTGGAGGATGGTGTGGACTGCACTCTCAACAAGTTAGCAGATGACACTAAACTGGGAGGCATGGTAGATACGCTGGAGGGTAGGGATCAGATACAGAGGGACCTAGACAAATTAGAGGATTGGGCCAAAAGAAACCTGATGAGGTTCAACAGGGACAAGTGCAGAGTCCTGCACTTAGGACGGAAGAATCCTATGCACTGCTACAGACTAGGGACCGAATGGCTAGGTAGCAGTTCTGCAGAAAAGGACCTAGGGGTCACAGTGGACGAGAAGCTGGATATGAGTCAACAGTGTGCTCTTGTTGCCAAGAAGGCTAATGGCATTTTGGGCTGTATAAGTAGGGGCATTGCCAGCAGATCGAGGGACGTGATCGTTCCCCTTTATGCGACATTGGTGAGGCCTCATCTGGAGTACTGTGTCCAATTTTGGGCCCCACACTACAAGAAGGATGTGGAAATATTGGAAAGAGTCCAGCGGAGGGCAACAAAAATGATTAGGGGTCTGGAGCACATTATTTATGAAGAGAGGCTGAGGGAACTGGGATTGTTTAGTCTCCAGAAGAGAAGAATGAGGGGGGATTTGATAGCTGCTTTCAACTACCTGAAGGGGGGGTTACAAAGAGGATGGAGCTCAGCTGTTCTCAGTGGTGACAGATGACAGAACAAGGAGCAATGGTCTCAAGTTGCAGTGGGGGAGGTCTAGGTTGGATATTAGGAAACACTATTTCACTAGGAGGGTGGTGAAGCACTGGAATGCTTTACCTAGGGAGGTGGTGGAATCTCCTTCCTTGGAGGTTTTTAAGGCCCGGCTTGACAAAGCCCTGGCTGGGATGATTTAGTTGGGAATTGGTCCTGCTTTGAGCAGGGGGTTGGACTAGATGACCTCCTGAGGTCCCTTCCAACCCTGATATTCTATGATTCTATGAACTCATGATTTAAATCACTAGTCAGGAAGACTCGATTTAATCATGGATTTCTACATAAAAGTGCATTCTTGTTGGTTGTTATAATCTTAATACATATTCTTCACAACTCAGAGATAGATGTAGGTTTCATTTTTAGAAGGTACACACTATACATTTTTTTAAAGTGATTTATTTGAAAACTTTTCAGATTAGTTTTACAGCTATGTCAGAAAATAAATGATTGGTTATTTCATTTACCAAAGGTAATTGAAGCAGATATTTATGAAGTCATTGGGAGATGAACTATCTCCAATTCAACAGGTTAATCAATATTTGGAGGATTTTCTTGCCATGCTGTATTAGGAGGAGAACATCACCAGACAGACATTTAAATTGTTTTATTTAACTAAATCAACAACGTTATGTATTCTGGATTTTTTTTCTTCAACAGCAAACATATAATATTTTAACAAAACAAGCATATGAATTTTTGAATTTAGTTAAACATTCAAGTTTTTAAAATCAAGTTTGTTTTTGTTAAAGTTGTTTAAAATCATTAAATGAAATATAAAAACAACAAAAAAAAACAAATTAAATCGACTATGTCAGCCAGGTCAACACAAGAAACTTAAAATATTGGCTTCTGCAGCTAATTCAGTCATCTTCACCTTCGTTTTCCTGTTTGTTCATAATCTGGAAAAGAAAAACAAGCTTTTCTGCTTTGTCAGGTCCCAAACAATTTCTCATTTTGGAATGAATTAGTCCAAGGGAAGAAAATATTCTTTCTACACGAGCAGAAGAAGCTACTGCTGTTAAGTGAGACTATCACTTCAACAGTCTCTGAATCCAAGTGCTTAAGTGACTTCCACCTGTTCGCTGGTGTGACTTTCTTTAAAAAAAAATCCGCAAACATATATTTCTTGAATGGTTCTTATTCCCAAACTCTCTCTCTTTTACGGCTGGCTGCCATTATAGGGTTTCCCTTCTAGTGAGAGAATGGTATGGTAGATTTCAAATCAATGAAGGCTACACTCAGGAAGACCTCAAGACTTCTGGAATATGCTTCTTAAACAGTTTCACTTTTGTTTCTACTGTCTGTCCCTCCCTTCTCACATTTATCTCCAGACTTATTGTTCTTGTCCAGATCTATTCGGCCTCCAACAAGCTTCTATTCATTGAACTTTTTTAAACTTTGCCCTTTTAGAGAGCGGCAAGGGATTGACTCTGTGTACACAAATTTGCAGAGGGACAATAGGGTTGAGGTCTGTTATTTCTCACCTCTATATTTTATTTATTTATTTATTTAAAAACATTTTTGCTGTTAACCAGCATGTTACCTCTGGAGACACAAATCCACAGTTTGAGAACTGAAAAACTAAGCATCTCTGATGGTATCTTCTAGACTGAGCACTGAATCCCATTGTGTAGATAGAAAGATTAACCTAAATAATCTATACAGAAACCCCTGGAACCCCATAAAATTGGGTCCCTAATCCATGAACTATTGTAACTCATTTGCAAAACTTTTCTTAAACATTACATGAACTATAGTATGAGACAATATAAATTAGAATTTATAATCCCTATTCTGTGATGATATCTTTGAGCTTTAATGTATCTATCTTTAGATAGGCTTTTTCCTCAAAAAGCATTTTATTAAAAAAATCAATGATTTAAAAAAAAATCAGATTTTTATCCACCCTGATTTCTCTCAAGAGTAGTTGTTCCCAGTGCATTGCTAGCCAGGGGGTTGGGGATTGCTGCCTTTGTGTTAACATTGCGTCGTGCTATACAAGGGGAGCTGTGTTGCGTAGATAGGGATGTAGGCAGAAGCTAGGTGTAGTAGAGAGTGCGAGCCTGGAGCACAGGGCCTGGTGCAAGGCCTGAGGCCTAAATCAAAGTTAGAAAAAGTCAGGCCCTGTCATAAAGCAAATGCTTTATGTTCACTGCCTGGTACATGAACTTGGCAAAAGCCTGGGTGGCATTGCTAAAACACAGGCACTCTAAGAAGTACTAGGCGCTGGGTATTCATGTAATCCCATTCCGGAAGGCTGGCACAGGTCTACCCCAACATGGAGTTATGGCATAACCCCTGTCCTGGGTGATGGTACAGGAACACACTGACCCCGAGTAAGACAAGAATGGGAGGATGATGGAGGGGGATGTTTTGTTCGAACCAGCTGGTCCAAGGTGTAGGGTCAGTAACTGACCACATCAGGAGTGTGACACGTAACCCGTGTGGCAGATTTCTGTTACCAATCTGCCTGAGGCGTTAGGTGATTAGGCTGAAGCCATAGGATCTTTAGGAGAGGAGATGACGAAACACACCAAGGGTCTAAGTTTAAAGCTTTATTAATAAAATAATAACAGCGGAGAGTGAGGGGTGCTCCCCATGTCACTCAGAGGAAGGAAGAAAGCATTAATGCCCCAAGCCTAACCTACTTTCATACTCACACATGCTCTACCCTAGGCTGGCCAAGCCTGGGTGTAATGTAAGAAGAAGAGAGGGAAGGGTGGATAGGAGTTCTGTCCTGGGCCCAGGTCGTCCGGGGTCCACTGCGATCTCCGAATTGCTCCAGCTCTTAGGAGGGTTTTTAAGTCCAGGGTGCCTTTGCAGGTGTTTTGTTTCGTGACCTCTGTTCCTGGTGTTTTTTGTACGAGTCCAAACCAGCTCTCTTTGGTCTCCTCAGCTTTCCCAAAACACACCGGCTAGACTTTGGTGTCCTCGTTGTTTTCCTCCGTGCTGGCCTTCACTTGTCTCACTTGTTATGGGCTCCCTTTGCAGGTCTGCTCAGCTGCATCTTCCTTCCTTATGGCTGATCAGTGAATTCCAGGCCCCCCTCTTTCTTGGCAGGCAGCCGAGAGTCAGATGTGTGTTGTGGCCTTGAGCGGGCTGGAGTCAGCATCTTATTTTTGGGCCTAGCAGGAGCGCAGAGTTAACCTGTTCTTTGCTCTTTTCCTCCTTCCCCCTCCGGCCTCACGTGACCTGTGGAGGAATCTTTCGTTCCACACTCACTCACACCTTTGACCCTTCCCAAAATGCCCTGCGATGCTTGCAATAGCGTTAGCCATATACAATGCTGATCTGCCTTCCCCAGGGGACCCCTTGGGCCATTGAGGTGTGATACCTGTTCCTATCAATGTATACAAGAGAAATCCTAGGAGGGGCACCTTTGTCCAACCAAAAGTGCCATTGCTGAGTGAGCTGAGCCCATTGTGATGGGCATACCTGTGTTAGTGTCCCTGTGGCTCCTGGGGGGCACAAGGACCATGCTCTGTTGACAATAAACCTGGCTGAGCGCCTTTGCCGCGGAATCCAGCATGTGATCTTTCTGGGCAGTGCTGTCGGGTTTGCTGAGTCGGCTATCTGCGCAGCTTATGGAGAGAGCATGGTACAGCTTACGGAGAGAGCATGTCCACACACCAGCTACCAACAGTAGGCACCTGAGGATGGACATATTGAAGCTGTATACAGGGTAGTGGGTATGTAATGCTGAGTGCCATTGGACTATTAAAAGGGGAGCCAAAGGAAATGAGCAGTGCACAGGAGAAGATTGGTTACTACTTCTCTGCCGGATGAGCGTTTTAGCTACACAAAAGACACGATCTTGATGTTGTGCCTGTGGGTGTGGGAATATGCCTGTGCGATGACTGGTAACATGCTGGCTACTGTATCCAATTGGAGAATGCACAGCAGGGGGGTCTGTAGGGACCCTACTGGGGTTTTGAGGGTGTTCCAGTTTTCCTGATGTTAGTAGTGACTAGGGACAGGTTCAGACATCTTCTGGGTTACCCAAACATCTTCGGCCAGTGTATTTGTCCGAAGATCTCGTGTTCTGTTTTGGCTGAATTAGAATGGCCATGAGAGAAGCCTTTCTTCTGGTGGCTCTGCTGCTGTCTGCCTCACTTGAAACCAGGAAGTGCAGAGGGGCATGTATGTGGTAGTGGTGTAGGGTGGGCGGGTTTGGTTTGATTCTGCCATATCCAGCCTGCCTTCCAAGCTGGCATCTCCTGTGGCCTGCATGGGATGTGGTGCTAGGACTTGGGTTGGAGGGGCTCAGCCCAGCTATTACTTCACAGATGTTGATGTTGCAGAATCACCACAACAAGCAGTAACCACCCCCTCTTCTTGGCAGCCTGAGTCTAGAAGCCAAGGACTGGAGAACGCTTGGGAAGGAGGCATCCTATCTCTCCTAGAGCAGTGCTAACTCCCCGGCTCCTTGAAGTACTAGTTCCCTCAATCTTCATGCCTGTGGTTCATACTGAGAACTCGCTCTGTTGGCAAACAACAAGCAAGCTCCTCTCACCATCCCAGAGCACTGCCCAGTGGCAAGAATCCTTCTAATTAAAACACAGTGGGCACATCTCACTTCACTGGCATGTTGGATTCTAAGCAAAGTTATACGTAGTACCCTGGCTTTTGGTTTGTTCCCAGTAGTGCCTGCAGCATGCTTAGCGCTATACAAGCATAACGGAAGGGCTGGTCACTGGTCAGAACAACTTAAGACTAGAATATACTCCCCATTGGGGACTGATTTAAAACTTGCCCTGTCCGCTGATCAGTGAGGAGAATGCTGACAAGACCTCATCTCCCCTGGGAGAACCACAGAGGGGACAGGGCTGCGACTGCAAAGTGTTAATAGATATCACCAGTCCCCCTGCTTTGTCTGCATTAATCTTGCAGTGGAGTCCTCAAGTCTTCCTTGATTTGGATTATTTCAAAATCTCCCAAAGTACATCTCTAATGGCCTAAGTAGGTGAAGCTTCTCATTGAAACCTGACAGATAAAACACATGCCCCTTCCAGAATGTTACACAACAGGTGAATCCTCTGTACTCCACAGGTCAGTCGTGTGTAAATACCCTGTGGTGAGGTGTGGCAGGGTGCTGGTTGAGAAGCCCCTAGTCAGCTCCTGCCACTCCAGCCCAAATCAAGGGGAATGGATTAGGGCTGGGTGAACCACCCTATGTTTGCGTGGTAACTGACCACACCTGCCAGCCTCATTAGCAGGAGCTATAAGGCTGGAAGGAAGTGAGAGAAAGGAGGGGTGGAGACTAAGGCCTGGTCTACACTGGGGGGGGGGGGGGGGGGGCGGGGGGGGGGTCGACCTAAGATACGCAACTTCAGCTACGAGAATAGCGTAGCTAAAGTCGACGTATCTTAGGTTGACTTACCTCGCGTCCTCACGGCACGGGGTTGACTGCCGCTGCTCCCCGTCGACTCTGCTTCCGCCTCTCGCTACTGTGGAGTACAGGAGTCGACGGCAGAGTGATCGGGAATTGATTTATTGCGTCTACACTAGATGTGATAAATCGATCCCCGATAGATCGATCACTACCCGCCAATCCGGCGGGTAGTGTAGACATACCCTAAGAGTGGGAGGTCAGGCTCAGAGGGAGTAGGAGCCTCCTAGTCTATTGCTGACCAGGCCTGTGGTAGGCCAAGCAGTTGTAAAGCCTGTATATAGTTGGAAACTGTTGGTGGGGAACTGATCAAAAATAAAGAACACGGTTGTTGCACCAGACTGAAGTGTCCCTGATTCACGGAGGAGGGGGGCCAAGGGGCTGAATATCCAGGGGCGCAATGTGAACCCCGTACATGAGGGTCTGCTTCTACCTTTATCAAAAATCGCCTTATGCAGTGCTGGACTCTGCCATCTTCTCCTGTGCTAAAAGGCCAGGTTGCCTGCTCACTACAAACCCCAACCATAAACAATGGGCAAAGAAGAAGAATTTAATGCCCTTTGGACATTGATTTCACTGCTCTACAGCCAAAATGCTTCTGAAATAAATGTAGTCAAACTTTACTAATTCTGGGTCACTGAGAACGAAAATGATGCTTAAAATTGTTGATTGGCTCTAGTTTTCAAGATATGCTATTGGGTCAGTATATACGACCCTTGACTTGGGAATGGCGGAGGATAAGGGTAGGTCTACACTTACCCGGTAGTTCGGCGGCGAGCGATCGAACTTCTGGGTTCGACTTATCGCGTCTTGTCTGGACGCGATAAGTCAAACCCAGAAGTGCTCGCCGTCGACTGCGGTACTCCAGCTAGACGAGAGGAGTACCGCGGAGTCGACGGGGGAGCCTGCCTGCCGCGTGTGGACCGAGGTAAGTTCGAACTAAGGTACTTCAAATTTCAGCTACGTTATTCATGCGTTAGTGTAGACCTGGCCTAAGTGAGGTTTAAAGGGAAGGGATCTCAATTTAAACCAGAAATGACTAAAATACATCTTTGACTGGATCTATGAATAAATCTATGACTGGGTTTGGACAGTACTTGCTTTTTAGGCAAAACAATGAATAATGCAATCTGAAGCTGGTATTGCGTCATACATGATATGAATTGCATCATGTTATTCCTAGAAGTCATGGATGATGCAATCATAACGAAGCTTACATCACTCTGCTGAACAAATTGCCCTATAACAGCTCTAGAAATCATACAGTGTTATGCTCTCTTATTTGTCAGTGTTTGATTTTGCAAAGGGACACATTTCTGTTTAGCCAAAGTGAGAAAAGATGCCTCGTACTTGTGTGAACAGTGCAGATAACTTCTGCTATGTTTGTGGTGAAGTGACTTTTGCATCACAAAAGCACAGTATAACCACTATGGTTAAGAAAGCCTATCACCTTTATTTTGGCTGCAAAATTGGAGATCAGGTTGTGGCAGGGGTGGAGCCCTAAGTCAGTTTTCTCTTCTGTTCAGGTGACAAGTCCAAACAGCAGGAGATAAAGAAATGTGATTGTAAAGCCTCAAAGCCAGCAGAGGAAGCTCAGGGCAGGCCTCACAGCCATAGGATCAGAGGAAGGCTGGCCTAGCGGGCAAGGTACTAGCTTGGGACGGGGAGACCTGGACTCAAGTCCCTGCTTGTCAGCAGTCTCCCTGTGTAACTCTGGGCAAGTCACTTGATCTGTGCCTCCATTTCCCTCTGCAGGGGCTAACAGCCCTGCCCCGCCGGGCTGTGGGGAGGATTGGTACCTTGCAGAGTGATGGTAAGGGAAGTCAGTTAAGTACATCAGGCAGGCAGAGCGTGTTAGCACTGTAAAACACTGACTAGATTTCCAGTTCTGCTTTGGTAGTAATCAGACGGTCTGCTGGAGCCCATCCGCTCCTCCCCACAACAGCGGGCACCATCTCTGTCCGTTCCAGTCACACTACATCCCGTAGCAGTCACAGCTTGTGCTACAGGGAAAATCCCCGCCAGGGAGGCACACGTCTGTGACTGTCTGAGGCGATGTGCCATGTTCTTGTCAGAGAGCTAATCCCACAGTGACTGGGCTGCTTTCCAGGCCCTGTTCCTCTCGCCTGGCAGTGCTGTCCTGCTCCCACACCCCTCTCTCCCACCCAGGGCTTCCATGCTGACTCAGTCCTGTCTCTCCGGCCATGCCCCCAGCTGGCTGCCAGCTCACCTCTGCGGCTCCTGGTCTATGTGAAGCAGCCTGCCTGGTTGCTGCTCCTCCAGGTTCTTCCTTGTGCCTGGAGGAGACAACATCACCCGGGGCCCAGTCTGGGGCTGCTGCTGTGTTCTGAGAGCCGCAAGGCATTGCTTTGGCATTTACGCCAGGTGCGGTGCCGTTAGCCCCCGATTTCCACAAATTGTAGACCAGTGTTTTGTGGGGACTTCATTGATGTTTCCATCTTCAGCAAGACAAAAGTGTTGGAGGGGACTGACTTTTGTCAAGAAGGCTTCTTTTCACAGCTCTCTCTTCAGTCCATTAACAATTGACACCCGGACCCAGCTACAACTTGCAAGATCATTTTAATGTGAAATTTGTTCTCCTTTCTCAGTCTGTCTGTGCAGCACTGAATGAATGACTGTTTACTCCTGGAGGAATTTTGCATTGCTGCGTGTGCACAGAATTCATAGCCCCAACAGATTTATTTGCTTCCCCACAGAAAAATGACTTCTGACCAGGAAGTAAAGGGAAGCCACAAGAGCGGTCAAGCACCCCTCCCCAGCAGTGCAGGCAGGTTGGTTTGGGCATCTGGAGCAGCTGGTAGAGATGTAAATCACCACCAGAGCAGGGGCGGTGGGGCTGGGTAGTCATGCCTGTGAGAGAGAGACTATTCCTCTCGCTCGCTATTGCAGCATGCTTAGCATGGAAAATCAGGGCTTTGGGGTGTTTCTGAGGAGGTAGTGTGGGACAGGCTCTGTCCCCTTAGGCAGAGCAGAATGTAGTAGCCTGTCGGCTTAGTGAATTGTTCCCATTGTTCTTAGTGAATTCCCCCAGGAGTATAAAACAAGTGTAAAAATTTTAAGGCTCCTTTATGTTGCCAGAATGGTGTAAAGGAGCCTTATTGTAAAGGACATATGGCCTTATAAATGCTTATGGTGCTATATTGATTAGAACTGGTCTAAATTTTTGGACTGAAAACATTTCCTATCAAAATGTGCTCCATGAACTGTTTCCTACTGACCTTTCTGGAGATGGTCAAAAGGCAGTATAAATTGTGAGTTTGAGTCCCCAGCCCTCGCTTGCTCCTCAGTTACCTATGAGATAACACTGAGCATATGGCTACATGTATTTGTTGACTGATAACTAAGGGTTAAGAAATAAAGGGTCAAACCTAGCTACATTACTATTAGACAGAGTGGGTTTGGGGATTTCCTCCATCCATTGTACTGTAGTTTCAATTATTTTGGTAATTTATTTAAACAAGCGTGATTCTGTTGCATTATTTTAACAAATAAAATATCAGAATTTTAAAATATTGTGTGCAGAATTTTTAATTATTTGGTGCAGAATTTTTAATTTTTTTGGCACAGAATTCCCCCAGGAGTAACTGTTAAAACTTGTTAGATCCTGCAGTGGTATGTGTTCATGGACAGATATCTCTACTTGTTTCTTTTCAAATATTCTGACCCTTAGCCTTCCTTCTAAATGATCTCCCACAAAGAAACCGTTAATGAAAAGTGTTCTGAAACGAGTACAGACACCAACCTAAAAGAGACAGTGAAATCTACATAGTTATGGGGGGGGGGGGTGAGCACAAGTGGGTTTTTTTATTATGAAAAATCAATAAACTAAAGAAACAATGAAAAGTACAAAAAGGTAAATGACTTACAGCAGGGGTTCTTAAACTGAGGATTGTGACCCCTCAGGTGGGTTGCAGGTAGTTACATGGGGGTTGCGAGCTGTCGGCTCCATGGGGCTGACAGCCCCAAGCCCCCATTAAATTACCCCCTCCCATTTTTAATTTATGAGGAGCAGGTCATATTCAGAGACTTGCTGTGTGAAAGGGGTCCAATACAAAAGTTGGAAAAACTACTGACTTACAGCCTGTACGTGTTTCCATGTGGATCTCCAGTAGAATGATGTAATTAATTGCACAGTTGTCCAGCTTGTCAAAGCTGCAAGACCAGACAGTACAAAACCATACAAAACTCCTTTTATGGAACATGTTAGGGTGGGCTTACAGTAATAAAGAGGAGGCGATACATGTGACTAGAGAAGGAGGGGGCTGGCGCAGGAGACCAATGGGGTTAGATGGGATGGCAATCTGGCATTCTTTGAACAGTCTCAACATTTTAATCCAAATGTGGCTAGAAATGGGGGGCAAATGCCTTTAAATTCATATAATTGCTCTCTATAGCAGCAAGCCATTCTTTATTTGGCTGCTAACTTGGACAAGTCTTGAATACTACTGTCTGGGCATGATCCTACTCCTCCATTTTTGTAGAATCACACACTCTGTGATTGCAGCTTTCAAGAAACAGTTTTCCCGTGGAGCTAAACCCAGGTTAGCAGTTAAATAACCTAGGATATAATTTCTGGCTGAGGTTTGGAAACTGAAATCAAGCACCACTTTAACTCTTGTTTGGTGCTGTAACAAATTAAAGGAACCCTGATGCATATGCCATAGGACTGTCCAACACTAAGGCAGCTGTGGAAAGAGGGGGACATAGGTTTTAGAGGACTAAATGAAAAATGAATACACTTAAATCCTCCTTGAACACTATAAATGGACTGACACACCAGTTTGGCCTTCCAAAGGCAAAGTTTTGAAGTGTAGAACAGCCCTAGAGATCACAGTAAAGAATAATAGGGATTTCCTGTGAAAGGTGTGAAATTTAAACGAGAAAGGGTCATGTACCTATGGTCTAGTACAGCCTGGGAAATGAAGTAAGATATTAAGGCAATATCTTCAGCTTACAGATCACAGTTCTGCCAGCAATGCTTTTACTTTTCATTGCTACAAGTTAACACCCCAGATGGCAATCACTGAAAGAGGTCTGAGAAAGCAAATATTAATCAAGTTTTTTCAGTTTGTGGCTTTAGCAGCACGCTATGCATAGTCCTTTTCCCGGCTTCCTGTGCTTTTTGTGGGTCTTTCACACAGCAACAGTGGAGAGAAATTCTGAAATGTAGGAAAACCACAAAAGTTGTTTGAGAGAACAAGAAGCAATGGTCTTAAGTTGCAATGGGGGAGGTCTAGGTTGGATATTAGGAAAAACTTTTTCACTAGGAGGGTGCTGAAGCACTGGAATGGGTTACCGAGGGCCGGCGCTTCCACTAGGCAACCCTAGGTGGTCGCCTAGGGCGGCAGGATTTGGGGGTGGCATTTTGCCGTCCTCCGCGGCAATTCGGCAGTGGGGGTCCTTCTGCTCCGTGTCTTCGGGGCGCTTCGGCGGCAGGTCCTTCACTCGCTCCGGGACCCGCCGCCGAAGCGCCCTGAAGATGCAGAACGGAAGGACCCCCGCAGCCAAATGCTCTGAGGAAGAGTGCTGCTGCCTAGGGTGGCAAAAACCCTGGCGCCGCTCCTGGGGTTATCTAGTGAGGTGGTGGACTCTCCATCCTTAGAGGTTGTTAAGGCCTGGCTTGACAAAGCCCTGGCTGGGATGATTTAGTTGGGGATTGGTCCTGCTTTGAGCAGGGGGTTGGACTAGATGACCTCCTGAGGTCTCTTCCAACCCTAATCTTCTAAGATTCTATTCTAAAAGTTAGTGAGAGGACTCCATGAGACAGCATAATGCCTGACTCTCACTCATTCACTCATGCCTGTCACCCCAATCGGGGTATGCGCTGCCAACCACAGATCTCCAGAGTCCTCTATCCTGGGCCATTTGCTCTAGCTGGTTCCAGGTATAGCCCATTTTTATGCTATCAGCCTGAAGGTCGCGTCGCCAGGTGTTTCTTGGACGGCTCCTCATCTCTGCTGCGACCTGCGCCATCTTTCTTGACTCGTACATGGTCCTCATGTTCCATGTACCGATGGTAATCCTCCTGGTTGCAAGAACGGTAATCGGCTTAGTGGCTTCCTCACGACTTTCACCACCCAGTGTCATGCGTCTTCGAGTTGAAGACCCTTCTTTTTCCAGGCTAAAAGTCTCTGTTATCTCTATTGTTGGCATTTCTGTAGCAGGTTAATTTTTTACGGGGTGGAGTTGCTAGCCCCACTCCCAATCCTCCTCCTTTATCCTGACTTGGGACAGGCAGATGGCCCCAAAGGACCTCTCTGGTGGAGTTATAATGCCTGAGACTGCTTGCAACTGTCTAGATGTCAAGGCGACTGTGTTCCTTTAGAAAGGACAGGGTAGTCGTGCTGTGCTTTAAAGAATGAGGACATTTATTTTCCAAAGACTCTTGTCAGTGAGCAAAGGACTATATGGAAAATTACGGAGCAGCTTGGGGATCTCAAGTGCAAAGAATCATGCGGACAGGTGCTCTGGTGTGTGGGCTCCAGAAGAGACAGCAGCTAGTCTAGTGAGACTGTACAGTATCTGAACACAGTAACTGGGATTGAAGCCTGGAAAGTTCTTAATGTGGTGCATCGTTTAGAGGAGTGCTTTGGAATTGGACCAATGAGCCTCCTTTCAGTACCGGGAGCAGCCGACAGAGCCTGGAGAGGACCCCACTACAACACATATGAACTGAGTTTTAATCCATGGGGTTTTATTTATCAAAAATCCGGGCTCTGGAGCCAGCTTCTGCGCTTGGTTTGAAAATGAACAAGTAGACATAGGTGTCTTGTGTTAGCTAGATTTCATTGTAAGAGGCATGGTGAAGATGGGCCAGGTATGTATAACTAGGAGCAAGGGGATGAATTAAGGAATGAAAAATTTAACTGAATCTGGGGGGAAAACTTAGACAGGGAGTTCTGCAAGCCTGCAGAACAGCCTCCTAAGGGAATCACGAGCAGCCCATCCCTGGCCCAAAAGCACTGGCCGCCTGTACCAAACTACCCTGCACTTGCTGCCTGGACTGGCCTCAGACAGCTGACAGGCCTGTGTTCCCTTATTGTGAGGTCTCTCATAAGAGACTAGTAAGGTGCTGTGCGCAGTGATGGCTCCTGCAGGGCTGCTGGGTGTAGTTCTGCTGCTCTCATCGCTAGGAGGGGGAATGGTCACGGGTGAGCTGTGCTGCGACCTGTTAGGAATCCCCCTTCGATAGGGAGTAGAAGTCATGTTCCAATGGAATTCTTTGGAAACATGGGCACTGTCTTTAAAGCCAGGACCCAGAGCAGGAGGGTGGAGAGACTGCACCGAGTAGGACTCTGTGCTAAGCCACTGGGAACCTAAGTAACCTGCCAAAGGAGGCCAGGAAGGAGCATATGAACTTCAGCGGGCACCAGACAAATGGGTCGTCTAGGAAAACAGGCAGACCATGCTCTGGTCTGGCATCCTCTGGGAGATATTCTGTGCCATGCTGAATGCAGTTGGGAGCTATATATGAGGAGGGCATATTGGAGTGAGGCAGGGAACAGTCCACACCTGAGCCAATGCAGTTGTGTTAGAGGTTTTCTTAGGCCTGCCTGCTGGCTCTGGTAATGAGCAGGGTCACACCTTGAGCATCGGAAGGGGCACCGAAGATCCAAGGAAGCAGGAACCTGGAGGTGAAGGGGTCATTGAGCTAGAAGCGTTGGATTCCAGCATGTGTTTTGGTTTAAAAGGACTCTTGGAAGTCTGGCAAGGTTTTTGCCATGAAGTTATTGGGGTAGGTTCCTGAATAGAAAGCTGCTTTCCGGGCTCTGCTGAGAGGCAGTGGGGAGCTCAGCACAAGTCAAGGGCCCCAGGAGAGGAAATGCAGCCCTGGACTCTGGCTGTGGTTGGGAAAAGCTGGGTGGCTGTGAGGAGCAATGGGAATGGGGGCCTGGATAAATCTGCTGTCTGTCTTACTGCCCTGTTGGGCGGGAGAGTGAGAGCGGAGACTCCAGCTTGCTCTGGAGGAGAGGAGAGTGCAGCCTGTGGCTACCTGTGTGTGCTGCTCCAGTGGTGGGGGAGCCCTCTGGGCTGGGTAGCAGTGCCCTTTTCCCCATGGAACGTAGAGAAGGTTTCTGGTTGCCAGGTGTTAGTTGGGGCCTGTAGCCTGTGGAATAGGGAGGTTTCCAGACACTGGGAGGTGAGTCAAACGGAGGTATCAGTCCACGGAGCAACACCCCTCTCCTGGCCCTGGAGCTGCGACTTGACTGGCTCCTAGCAGGCCTGCTATCCCCAGAAGGCACAAACAGAATGGGGAAGGCTTTCCTTAATGGAGGCTCCCCGTTCAGCTGCGCAGCACAGCCAGCAGTGCGCTACCCTCTCCTGCTGTGTCCAGCGACTGCATGGCTGTGAGCAGATCACAGGAGCCTATGGGGCTACCCCTGTCTGCCAGGTGCCTTGCTGATCCCTGATTGGTTCCTGACTAATCCTTGCTGTAGCTGGCAGTAGGGATGAACAAGACAGACGGGCTGAGACCACTGTGGGATGTGGTATATGCCTGACATGGACAAGGTCTACTCAGTCTCCTAGCCAGCAGGACTGATGAGCAATCTCCAGCTCCCACTGCCTGGGACGTCATTCAAACAGAAACCTGACCCACTGCGGGGCAAAGAGAAAACAACACAGCAGGCATTGCTGGGATTCCTGCCTGCTACCCTGCGTGCCAGCCTCGCATCCCCTGGCTGCGGGGGGGGGAGCCGCCAGTGCAATGGGCTGTGGGCAGCGGACATCTACATCTAAACAGGAGATGCAATGGAGAAATGTTAGAAAAAGTGGACTTGCAGTCTGTTGTGTGGATCAGGATTGGGGGGCACTAGCAGAGCTGTGTGCGCCCAGCACTGGGGTAGAAGGGGGCTGCGGGTTGGGATTGAGGGGCACTAGCAGAGCTGTGGGTGCCCAGCACTGGGGTAGAACAGAGCTGTGGGTTGGGATTGAGGGGCACTAGCAAAGCTGTGTGTGCCCAGCACTGGTGTAGAAGAGGGCGGCAGGTTGGGACTGAGGGGCCCCGGCAGGGCTGTGTGTGCCCATCACTGGGGTAGAAGGGGGCTGCGGGTCAGGATTGAGGGGCACTAGCAGAGCTGTGTGTGCCCAGCACTGGGGTAGCAGGGGGCTGCAGGTTGGGATTGAGGGACCCTGGCAGAGCTGTGTGTGCTCAGCACTTGGGATAGCAGGGGCCTATAGGTTGGGATTGAGGTGCACTAGTAGAGCTGTGTGTGCCCAGCACTGGGGTAGCAGGGGGCTGCAGGTCGGGATTGAGGGGCACTAGCAGAGCTGTGTGTGCCCAGCACTGGGGTAGAACAGGGCTGCGGGTCGGGATTGAGGAGCACTGACAGAGGGAAGGTGCACTAGGCTATGAGACAGGAGATCATGATTTCAAGCCCTTCTCTTCTGCTGACTGCTGTTGTATTTTCTCTCTGCTTCACAACTCTGATTATTATAAGGCACCAGTCACAACTTCATAGTTAAGACTGACTTCGATTTTGAACTTAAAGCAGAGTTTTGGGCTTCTTACATATAAAAAAATGCAGTGTCTTTCCCAAAATTACAGCACTCACTACAGGATGAATTTTCTGGGAATTGACTAGTGGATTTACTTGTTTACCCAAGATAAAAAAACTACCTTAAGATAGAGCTGCAGGCAAGAGTAGTGGAACGGCAAAACAAACAAACAAACAGACTACAGGGATGCATTTATCCCCAAACCAAGCTTTACAATCCAGGAACTAGGGTTATGGTGATGCTTAAAGAAATCTAAACATGTTACAAGTCTAGAAAGGTACAGTTAGGGTCCTTAAACCAGTCTTTCTCAAATGTGGCCACTACTTCCTGGCTGGTGATTGGGGGAGGAGGGAGCAGTGGCCCCTCCCCCCAGCATCCCCAGCAGGTGTTGGACCCTGCCTCCCTCTGGAGACACAAACACTGAAGGTGCAGGCATCCAGTGAATTCCCCACCTTCCTGGAGGTGGTGGGATTGGACTTCAGCCAGGGGGTGGCGGACAGCAGGCTCCAGCCGCTGGGCTTTGGGCTCTGTCTGCTCGATGGCAGGCTCTGTCCCCTGGCTGCAGGGCTTTGGGCTTGGGCCGCGGGCTCCGTCCCCTGGGCATGGGGCTTTGGGCTCCAGCCCCAGACTCACAACACAACCCCAACACCCCTGGTCCCTGCTACCTTCCTACCCACCTCCCTATCCAGTGCTTAATTTGACTCCCCCTCCCCCCCCCCCCCCCGCTTGCCGGGGCTGAGTAAATCTGCCGTGAAAAGTGATGTGTGTTTGTTAATATCCCTTTTCACAGCAGACTTAGTAGCTAGCTGGGAGGTTAGCAGAGTTATGAATTTAAGCTCCCAGGCTCGTCTTCTGAAAGGGTCGTGCAGGTTTCCTTTGAGGATGAGGACTGATAGGTCAGAGATAGTGATAGAGTTGTGAGGCTGTTCTTTTATCATTTCCATGTGTGAGTTCATTCCAGAGCCTAGTGATTGTCATGTAGGTCACAGACATTAGTCAACAGTTCAGGTAACGTGGTGATATCTGAGAAAACTCAACCAATCACCACCCTTCCTCTACAGATAATTTGCATGCATCATTTACATGACTGGGATGTCTTAGCAGTATGAGGAGACTGGTTGCCTGTGGGGAATTTCTCATTGACAGACTACATGGCCCACTACTCATCCCTGCGGCACCATGCTGGCATGGGCACTGGTGCCTGAAAGGCTTCCTATGGCATTGCTGCCTTGGCTCCACTGCAGTGAGGTGCACACCGGGGTCCGGGGATCTAGGCACGAGCACAGGGCACCCTTATATTGCAGGGACTGGGCACCTTTTCCCTTCCTTCCACCGAGCACTAACAGCTCTCTAAGCCAACTGCTACCAGAGTCACCAGTGCATTTGGGAGCTGTGCACTGCTCTGTGACGCAAAGCAGCTGTAACACTGGTCTACAATTTTTGAGAAGTCGTCTGCTTCTGAGATAAAATGTACTATTTATTATGTATTTTGATGTGCTGAATTCAAATATGACAATTAAAACAACTGATTGGCTACTGTTTCTAAGGCTGGGTCTACACTACCCGCCTGAATCGGCGGGTAGAAATCGACCTCTCGGGGATCGATTTATCGCGTCCCGTTGGGACGTGACAGTCAATCCCCGAATCGACGCTCTTACTCCACCAGCGGAGGTGGGAGTAAGCGCCGTCGACGGGAAGCCGCAGAGATCGATTTTGCCGCCGTCCTCACAGCGGGGTAAGTCGGTTGCGATACGTCGAATTCAGCTACGCTATTCACGTAGCTGAATTTGCGTATCTTAAATCGACTCCCCCCTGTAGTGTAGATGTAGCCTTAGATATTTAAGTTTTTACATTTTATATCTATGTATATTGTGCAGATAGCAGGGTTTTAATCATAAATTGTAAACCTAGGTCTTTTCATGTGTTTATGGTTGCTTTACATGATGATATTTCACCTGTCCAGTTTATGGAACACTTTAAAAATCAGCAAAAGGGTTATATAAATAAAATGTATTATGAAACAAAAGGCAAAAAACTATTATGTACATAGTTTAGTCCTATTCAGTGTCTACTCGGCGCTTCTTGGCTTGTCTCTTGTATTCATTAAATGGAGCATCTCTTGTCACTGTCCAGCAATAGTCTGCAAGCATTGATGGGCTCCATTTGCCCTGATAGCGTTTCTCCATTGTTGCAATGTCCTGGTGAAATCACTCGCCGTGCTCGTCACTCACTGCTCCGCAGTTCGGTGGAAAAAAAATCTAGATGAGAGTGCAAAAAATGTATCTTTAGTGACATGTTGCAACCAAGGCTTTTGTATGCCTTGAGGAGGTTTTCCACCAACAACCTGTAGTTGTCTGCCTTGTTGTTTCCGAGAAAATGTATTGCCTCTAACTGAAAGGCTTTCCATGCCGTCTTTTCCTTGCCACGCAGTGCATGGTCAAATGCAGCATCTCAAAGAAGTTCACGAATCTGAGGACCAACAAAGACACCTTCCTTTATCTTAGCGTCACTTAACCTTGGAAATTTTCCACGGAGGTACTTGAAAGCTGCTTGTGTTTTGTCAATGGCCTTGACAAAGTTCCTCATCAGACCCAGCTTGATGTGTAAGGGTGGTAACAAAATCTTCCTTGATTCAGCAAGTGGTGGATGCTGAACACTTTTCCTCCCAGGCTCCAATGACTGTCGGAGTGGCCAATCTTTCTTGATGTAGTGGGAATCTCTTGCACGACTATCCCATTCGCAGAGAAAATAGCAGTACTTTGTGTATCCAGTCTGCAGACCAAGCAAGAGAGCAACAACCTTCAAATCGCCACAAAGCTGCCACTGATGTTGGTCATAGTTTATGCACCTCAAAAGTTGTTTCATGTTGTCATAGGTTTCCTTCGTATGGACTGCATGACCAACTGGAATTGATGGCAAAACATTGCCATTATGCAGTAAAACAGCTTTAAGACTCGTCTTCGATGAATCAATGAACAGTCTCCACTCATCTGGATCGTGAACAATGTTGAGAGCTGCCATCACACCATCGATGTTATTGCAGGCTACAAGATCACCTTCCATGAAGAAGAATGGGACAAGATCCTTTTGACGGTCACGGAACATGGAAACCCTAACATCACCTGCCAGGAGATTCCACTGCTGTAGTCTGGAGCCCAACAGCTCTGCCTTACTCTTGGGTAGTTCCAAATCCCTGCCAAGGTCATTCCGTTCATCTTGTGTTATGAGGTGTGGTTCAGAGGAAGAGGATGGGAGAAAATGTGGGTCCTGTGACATTGATGGTTTAGGACCAGAAGTTTCATCCTCTTCCTCGTCTGACTCAAGTGAGAATGATTCTGGTGCATCAGGAACCGGCAGTCCTTCTCCATGGGGTACTGGGCGTATAGCTGATGGAATGTTTGGATAATGCACAGTCCACTTTTTCTTCTTTGACACACCTTTCCCAACTGGAGGCACCATGCAGAAGTAACAATTGCTGGTATGATCTGTTGGCTCTCTCCAAATCATTGGCACTGCAAAAGGCATAGATTTCCTTTTCTTGTTCAACTACTGGCGAAGATTTGTTGCACAAGTGTTGCAGCATATGTGTGCGGCCCACCTCTTGTCCTGATCTCCAATTTTGCAGCCAAAATAAAGGTGATAGGCTTTCTTAACCATAGTGGTTATACTGCGCTTTTGTGATGCAAAAGTCACTTCACCACAAACATAGCAGAAGTTATCTGCACTGTTCACATAAGTACGAGGCATCTCTGCTCACTTTGGCTAAACAGAAATGTGTCCCTTTGCAAAATCAAACACTTAAAAATAAGAGAGCACGACACTGTATGATTTCTAGAGCTGATATAGGGCAATTTGTTCAGCAAAGTGATGTAAGCTTCGTTATGATTGCATCATCCATGACTTCTAGGAATAACATGATGCAATTCATATCATGTATGACGCAATACCAGCTTCAGATTGCATCATTCACTGTTTTGCCTAAAAAGCAAGTACTGTCCAAACCCAGTCATAGACTTATTCATAGATCCAGTCAAAGATGTATTTTAGTCATTTCTGGTTTAAATTGAGATCCCTTCCTTTTATAACTCACTTATCCTCCGCCATTCCCAAGTCAAGGGTCGTATATACTGACTCAATAGCATATCTTGAAAACTAGAGCCAATCAACAATTTTAAGCATCATTTTCGTTCTCAATGACCCAGAATTAGTAAATTTTGACTTCATTTATTTCAGAAGTATTTTGGCTGTAGAGCAATGTAATCACAGTTTACTTGGCAGTGCTCCAACTGCTCAGCTTTTTCTGGTGGGCCAGGCAACCTGCCCTTAAAAGGTTAACATTGAAAAAAATTACATGGTGTAAGTTCTCCTTTCTGTCTGTTTCCAATGTGTCCTGTGTGATAGGGGCAGGAATGACTGTTCCCAAAGTGGGAAGTGTTTGTAACTTTGTGGCTCCTGAAGAAATGAGGAACTAGGCAGAAGCTGGTTCCTGGACTGGTTGGGGGCGGGGGCTATAAATGCTCTGGCTTTCAGCTCTCCAGTGCTTTCTCTGCAAATCTCTCTTCCACCCTCCCCATTCGGAAGAGAGACCCTTCATTATGTATTTCTGTTCTCACATCCTCAACTCCAGCTCCTACTTCACCCTCTACCTCATGCCCAAGGAGAGACAAGATCTATCAGGTCAGTTGGAAGAACATAGGAATTGCTCTGCCAGATCAGACTAGTGGCCCATCTGGTTCAGTATCCTGTATCTGATGGGTCAGTACTTGCCGTGCCAGAGGGATATGCAAGAAGCCCCCAGGGGCAGCTGTGGAATAGTCTCTGACCACCTTGGCTGGCTGGCTTAGATGCCTAGAAGCCTAGCTGGCACTGAGCGGGCATAGTGGAGTCTACCACCTGCTTCTCCTTCCCGTGAAAGGGATTCCTGTCTCCCCATTCCTGTGGGGAAGCCTGGCCCTGCTCTTGCTCTGTGCACATGCCCGGGAGGCTGGAATAAGTTGTGCTGTGGGGGACCACAGGAACCGCCATTTTATTCTGGGTCGGGTACCTAAGCACAAGCTGCACCATGTCTCATGGCTTAGGTGGCCCTGCTGCCTAACGAATGCGCCCACAGCCTGTAGGCTGAGGGGCCACTCTTAGACCCAGCACCCCAGGCTAGCGCTGTGAGTGGTGAGGCGCAGGCAGGAATCAGCGAACAAACAGCCAGGCACCCCACGGCCTGCTGCCTGGTACTCCCATAACTCTGCTTCCCAACTGTGTTGAGTCCTTTTTTGTTCTCTGGGGAGCCTCTCTCCTCCCAGTGGCTGGGAAGCAGCGTGATTCCTTCTGCCCCTCCCCAGGGGGTGCTCCAGCAGCTGGATTCAGGGCTGTCATGTGTCAGCATTCTCCCTGAGCTTGGGATCACTGTCTGCTGGGAACTGCCACTCACTGGAGTGTGGGACAGACATCAAACACTTCTGCCCTGCCCCTTTCCTTCCCTCGGTGTCTCGGTTTCAGCCTCCCTGCCCTCAGGATTGGGGGCTGCAGCTTCTGCTGAGACGTCTTGGTTCCTGTCTGCCCTGTGTCTGGCACCAGCCCTGCGAGGGCTGATGCAGGGACTTGTGTACCATACTGCTCCCCAGAGTGCCACTCACATGTCTGTGCAGCATCACTTGGCATTTGGCACCTTGCTCTGATGCCCGATTGAGAAGAGCATTGTCCTTCTGCCTTTGTCACTAATATTCCCTTGGCCCACCTGTCTTATCTGGCACAGCTCACAGCTGTGAGTGCCGACCTCAGGGCAAATGGTCAGAAAACAGGGCAGATGCCCCAAACTGGTGGTGTGTTCTATAATTAGATTTCACCAAGCTAGTAACAAATGTGAACTCCTGGATCGCTAACCCAGTCTTACCATGGAGTCACAGACAGTCCCTGTAGACACTTCAGTCTATCTTGCCACACAGACAACTTGTACTTAGTGATAAATGGTCACTTATACCAAAGATCACATTACGTTCAGGTTGCTTCCAGTCCCAAAAGACCAGTCACTTATCCCAGATCAATTGGTCCCCTAGATCTTACATAAAAGACCACACTAGCAGCCAATTCTATAGTAAACTAACTAAAGATTTATTAGCTAATGCTTTTTTTGCCTTGGTCTTCACAGACAAGATCAGCTCCCAGACTGCTGCACTGAGCAACACGGAATGGGGAGGAGGTGAGCAGCCCTCAGTAGTGAAATAACAGGACTATTTAGAAAAGCTGGATGTGCACAGGTCCATGGGTCCAGATCTAATGTATCCAAGGGTGTTGAGGGAGTTGTCTGATGTGATTGCAGAGACATTGGCTATTCTCTTTGAAAATTCATGGCGATCGGGAGAGGTCCCAGACAACTGGAAAAAGGCAAATATAGTGCCTATATTTTAAAAAGGGAAGAAAGAGATTGCGGGGAACTACAGACCAGTCAGAACAGTGTGAGACTGCCCTCCCCAGGCTTCACTGAGCCAGAAAGGAAGCTGGGCGTAGGCCAGAATCTGGAGCTGACATGAGGCTGGGAGAAGGAGATGCTGGAGTAGAGCTGGGACGGTAAGAGGGCTGGGAGGAGAAGGTGGTGCTGTGGTAGCAGGGTGGAAGCAGAAGTGGGCTCGGAGGGAGGAGCGCTCGGAAACGTGTTCCTGGCTGACATATGGAAGGACACAACAGCAGCACCTTGACATTGCTTTTATTCAGCGTTTCTCTTTCCAGTTTGCTGCAATCAGTGGGTAACAGGGTTCTGTTGTGTCAGCTGATCTCCATGGCAATGACTCAGGGGCCTGGGGCTACTAGGGTGTAGCTACATGCTGGGTATGGGCTCTGCTGGGGGGGGGGGGGGGGGGGGTCGGGGGGGGGGGGGGGGGGGAGAGATCAGGGTCCCTAGAGACAACAGGCTGTGGCTACGCATGGGCACAGGCCCTGCTGGGAGGCTGCAGGGCTGCCGTGCTGAGGCTACATATGGGGTATAGGTCCCACTGAGGGGGGCTCAGAGCCCTAGGGCCACTGTGCTGCAGCTATGTGCTGGCTGGGTATTGACCCTGCTTCGGGGGGAGAATGGGCCACAATAGTCACCATTCTTGTCATGAATGTTGGCAGCACTTGGCTCTGTGCAGGGCTGTGTGCCTGGTAGCTGAGTCCTGGGAAACTTCCTCCTCTCCAGGCCCCCAGAGCCACAGGCTACATGGTGCCCAAGCATTTCCTTTGGCTGGGTGCGGTGCTGGAGCTGTTGAAGATGGACACAACCACCAGTGAGGCTTCAGGCACTCGGTGGCGGCCATGTTGTGGAAATCAGGGGCTAATAGCACTGCACCTGGCATAAATTCCGAAGCAATGCCTTGCGACTCTCAGAACACAGCAGCAGCCCCAGACTGGGCCCCGGGTGATGTTGTCTCCTCCAGGCACGAGGAAGAACCTGGAGGAGCACCAGTTAGGCAGGCTGCTTCACATAGACCAGGAGCCGCAGAGTGGAGCTGGCAGCCAGCTGGGGGCATGGCCGGAGAGACAGGACTGAGTCAGCATGGAAGCCCTGGGTGGGAGAGAGGGGTGTGGGAGCAGGACAACACCGCCAGGTGAGAGGAACAGGGCCTGGAAAGCAGCCCAGTCACTGTGGGATTAGCTCTCTGACAAGAACATGGCACATCGCCTCAGACAGTCACAGACGTGTGCCTCCCTGGTGGGGATTTTCCC
>NC_048305.1:41686135-41700554 GCF_013100865.1 Trachemys scripta elegans | reverse complement strand
TCCACTAGCTCATTTAATACACCCGTATTTGTTATTAAAAAGAGATCTGGCAAATGGCGCCTCCTGCAGGATCTTCGCGCCATTAACAAAATTATACAGCCTATGGGTCCCCTGCAGTGTGGTACCCCCAATCCCAATCTTATCCCATGTGATTACCAATTATTTGTTATAGATTTGAAAGATTGTTTTTTTACCATTCCCCTGCACCCTGAGGACCGGGCGCGCTTTGCCTTTACCGTTCTGGTCTTAAATCATTCCAGCCCACTTTGTTATCAGTGGAACGTGCTCCCTCAGGGCATGTTAAACAGCCCCACCTTATGTCAACATTTTGTTGCGCAAGCCTTACGGCCGTTTCGCACAGCACACCCGGATGCTCTGATTTACCACTATATGGATGACATCCTGATGGCTCACCCCGTACTTCCTGATGACTGGCTGGACGAACTGCGCCACCAGCTTGCGAGTATGGGCTAGCTATAGCCCCGGACAAAGTCCAGCATCAGCCGCCCTTTTTGTATCTCGGTCACCGTATGCTCCAGTCATACGCCCGCCCAGTTTGTCCTGAGCTGGTGTTACCCAACCCTCTTACGTTTGTACAGCTCCAACAGTTGTTGGGGTCCCTTAATTGGATTCGCCCTTTTTGCCCTCTGACTACCTCCATGCTGTCCCCTCTTTTCTCTGGCCTTCGGCAGGGCCGCCTCCCCGGGGATGTCATTCCCGTTTCCCAGGAACAGCGCCAAGCGGTCGCCCTCATTAACCAGACCCTGGCCCAGGTGTGGGTCGACCGCCGTGACAGGGAACAGCCTTTGCTCGCCATTTTGCTTCCTACGCTCTTACAACCGACGGCTGTCCTCGCCCAAGAGGGTGCGGCAGCACGTCTTCGTCTAATTGAGTGGATTTATTTGACCCACTCCCCTCTGCATACTATTCAGACACTCCCCCAACAGGCCGCAGAGCTCATTTTTAAAGTACAGGAACGATCCCGTACCCTCTTGGGTTGGGACCCCGCTGCCATTATTGTCCCTATCCCGGCTAAGGACTGGGAACGCGCTGTCTCTTGCAGTGTCACCCTTCAGTTGTCTCTTGCTGACTATGTCGGGGAAATTAAGTATCACATCCCCCCTGACCCCCGTCTCTCGCTCTTGCAACAGCGTTGCCTTCACCTCCGATCACCTTAGTCCGCCATCCCCATTGAGGGTGCACTTACCCTCTTTACGGACGGCGGCCCAACGCGGGGTGCGGTCAGCTGGCAGGAGCAGGGCAGTTGGCAGGTCCGTTTTACCCTGCCTCAGCGTTCTCCCCAGCGTGTGGAATTAGCCGCTGTTATATTGGCCTGTCGATGCTTCCGGGATGACCCTTTCAATCTTATTACTGATAGTCTTTATGTTACTAATGTTCTTAAGTCTCTTCCAGGCTCCTATGTGTCGCCCTCCTGCGATGACAACCTGTTGGCCCTTTTTCTCACCCTGCAACAGCTCCTTTCCGTCCGCTCTAGCCCCTTTTTTGTGGCACATATTCGCAGTCACACCACGCTACCGGGCTTGTTGACGGAGGGTAACGCGGTGGCCGACCAGGCGGTTAAATCGGTGGCCTCGATTTTTTCATCCCCAATCGAAAGCCACGCCTTTTTCCATCAGTCCGCCAAGGCCCTTGCCAAACAGTTCACTCTCCCATTACATCAGGCGCAAGCCATCGTTCGTCAGTATGACCTTTGTGCATCTCTATCCAATAGCCCGGAGTTGGGGGTCAACCCTCGCGGTACTTCGGCCAATCAGCTCTGGCAGATGGACGTTACACACTTTCCTCCCTTTGCCCCCTGGCAGTATCTTCATGTGTGTGTAGACCCCATTATGTGTGGGTCACTCCCCAGAAGGGTGAGGCCTCTCGTCATGTCATTAATCACATGATTCGCGCCATGGCAATCATGGATCACCCGTCTCGCCTTAAGACCGACAACGGCCCCGCCTATTGTAGCTCGGCCTTTGCCTCCTTCTGCACCACGTGGGATGTTGTCCACACATTTGGTATCCCGTATAACCCCACAGGCCAGGCTATTGTAGAACGGGTCAACCGTGCGCTCAAACAAGCTTTAGCCTGTCAAAAACAAAAAGGGGGAATTCCAGTAGGCCTTCCTCCTCGCCAGGAATGGCTGGCTGCGGTGCTCTTTACCCTGAATCGTTTAAATTTGATTGATAATTATTCTGCGGCAGAACGTCATTTTCGCAGCCACCAGGCTTTGCCCCGCCCCCTTGTCAAATATCGCAAGGCCCCGGACCCTCAATGGCATGGCCCAGCGCCCTTCATAACATGGGGACGGGGTCATGCTGCCGTTTCTCTTCCTACAGGTCCGTTGTGGGTCCCGGCGCGTAACGTCCGCCCGTGGCACGGCAATGGCCTGGCACCAGGGGCTGTCGAACCCCATTCCGCAATTCAACCTACACCTACAGGATCCCGAGCGTCCTCGCCAGCGCCCCCTGCGGGAGCCCCCGCAGCGCATGACCTGGGGACAGGTTAAGGCCCTCTCATTGCAGGCCAAGCAGTTGCGGGTGCAGCAGCAGCTGGAACCTACCGCAGAAAATTATCTTGTGACATTGCTAGCTTGCCTTAATGCTAACTCGCTCCTTATTTTGTGCATACTGGGGGATTTTTTGCTGGCTCCTGGTTGTCAAGGCGAACCCCAGATGGAACAGCGGCTGCAGTTTAACATCTGGGTCCGCCTGGCGCAAGTATTGAATCAATCTAATTTTTGCTTAGCCGCTACCCCGGAAATGCAGGGTCTGTTAAGTACCTGCCTTATTCCTGTCTGTAAGCCACCTAGCGATATACTAGTGAATATGCAGTTGGGCCTTAATAATATTGTTAATAAATCTGTCATACAATATTCCACTCTTACCCGCTGGGGAGAGGCTATGTATCGTCTCCCCTTGCGGGCGGTACAACTTTATACCCCCTTTGTGGCAAACCATGCCAATAATACTTGTGCCAAAGTAGTTAATTGCTCTAATTATAAGCCCCATGGGGGGTGTTTGGCGACTGGCCAGGCCTTATGGAATTGTACCAAACCGCAGAATGTGTCGGCTAATTATGGGCACATCGAATTGCCATCCGGTTGGTTCTTTACATGTGGCCGTCGCACGTTTAATTATGTCCCCGCAAATCTTTCTGATACTCAATGTTGTTTGAGTCGTTTGGTCCCCATCATGCCGCAAAAGGCGTTGCTTCTTTTTTCACCCCGCCTTAAGCGTAGTAGTGTTCCCTTGCCTATGACATGTAATGGTAATGTTAGTCTATTAAGTCAAGCAGAATATATTTCTCTTGCGGCCTCTCTTGTAGGCCTGCCTGGGCTGGCCATAGCTCAGGGCAATAATATAGCAGAATTGGCATGTTTGTTAGCAAAAACCATAAATTCAACCTCCCAGGCCATTGGGCTCCTCAATGAGGAGCAACAAGAATTACGGCACGCCATCCTAGATAATCGAGCCGCTATCGATTACTTACTTTTGCAGCAACATCTGGGATGTGAAACAATAAAAGAGATGTGCTGTTTCAATCTCACTAATAATGGCAATCGCATACAGCAGCAGCTTAATATGTTAAAACAATATGCCCAAGCCATACGCCAAGATATCTCCCCTCCTTGGTGAGATTACCTCTGGTCATGGCTACCTTCCGGTGGATAAAAACCCTCTTGCAATATGGAGTCCTAATTTTAGTCCTTGGCATTTCACTGTGCTGTTTCGTTCAATGTATACCTAGCCTGGTAGCATTGTGTATGCGACCCTGCAAGGGTGCCCCGTCTAAACACCGCTTTTAAAACAAAAAAGGAGGGAATGTAGAGACACACAGCTCCCGAATCGTTAGTTCACGGCTGCGGCACACTGCGCCCGTGGCTGCGAGGCCGGAGCGGCCTACACCCCCACGTCTGTGATTAAGAAACTTATTGGCTGACCTAATCATCACCCTCACTGCTCACTTTCACGTGCACAAGATATGGGCTTGTTAAGTCATGTTGATGAGTATTGTATGCTCCTCCTATGCGCAAAAATTGAACCACTTATAAGTGTTGTAAACAGAAAAGTAAGATAATAAAAACCCCAGTGAAAAGTCCCTAGGAGGCTTTTCGGCTACCACGACCTGACGCTCTGTCTCCTTCCTTTTTCGTCGCCACACCTGCTACCCCACTCCTGGGGCCCCAGCTGCTGGCCTCAGCCCCCGCCTGAGGCTCTGCTCCTGCCCCCACCCATGTCCCCAGCTGTGGCCCCAGCCTTGGCCCCTTTACCCCTGTCAGAGCCACCCTTCTGGAGCTACAGCCCCACTCCTGGCCTCAGCTCGCACAGGGGTAAGGGGGATGCGAGGTAAAAAGTTTGGGGCCAGAGCAAAGGGCAGCTTTTGAGGTGAGGGCGAGTCTGTCATGTGTGACCAAAATTTTTTTAGGTTAGTCAAGAGCAACCAATGCCATCCTTCAGACAACCAGTGATATCTGTGTAATAGCCTCCTGAAACGCTGCCCAGTCATGGACAGGAGGAGTTAATTTGAGGAGCACAATGTAAGGCCCCGATCTGGGCAGGGGATGTGGGCAAACGCCACTTCTGGAGGAATAGCACCATCAGATCTTTAACATGAGCAGGAGTGGAGTATCAGTGCTTCATTCCATGCCTCATGGGGGCCATGGCCCATCTCCTTGCAATGTCTATCCCTCTATGTCCAGGAATCTTGGGTTCCATTCTGGACTGTAGAGGGGAGTGTGCTTGAGTGGTCACAGACCTTTCTGCCTGTTCCTTGCCTCCAAGCTTGATCCTTTCTGCTCCAACCTGTCCCTATCCCAGGTCTGTCTTTTCCCCACCCCAGCCCGTTGTCCCTGTCCCATTCTTGCTTACCCAGACCCGTTCTCTACTCCCGGCTACTCATCCCCATCCCCTTGCCCAGCCCATGCCATTTCTTCCTTCCTCATCCTATCTGCCTCTCCCCGCCCCATGGCCTCCAATCATCCTCTCACCCCCCACTGGCTCCCAATCCTTGTCTCTTTGCCCAACCGTCCTTGTCTCCCTCTGTGCCCCCAGCTCCTACTCTGATCAGTGTCACCCCCCAGCCAACTGGCTTCCAGTCCCCCCTCCTGTTTCCTTTACTGGCTCCGAGATCTCCTTGCCCAACTAGTCACAGCTTCTGCCCTCCACCTTCCCTACCGGGTCCCAGTCCCAGCCTTTCCTGCCCCCGGGGCTAGTCTGTCACCCCTCTCCCACAACCCCTCCAGTTGTCAATATCAGTCTCCTTGCCCAGCCAGTCCCAGTTTCCATCTCCTACTCCCCCTCACTGCTTCCGCCCCCCCTCCCCCACACATACACTATCCAGGACAGTCTCTCCAGACTCCTTGGTCCCTCCTGCCAGTCTGGGTCTTATCCCCTCTGCAGTTGAATCAGGCAGCTTCCTCTTCCATGCTGCCTGGGTGCCAATAGGAGTATTAGGGTGAGCATAGGGGAGGGAGTCTCCCATCCCTGCTCTCAGCTCTGATGCTCAGACCCAGGCCAGCCTGGAGCAGCTGGGAGCTGCAGTTATGTGGAGTGTCTGGCTTTGCTCCATACCCTAGGCAGCTGCATGCTCAGTCTGGTCAACACTAGGAGTGGTGAGGGGATGGAGCATGCTGAGTGAGGATAGAATCTTCTGAGATTTTAGCTGCTGAATTCTTAAATCTCTACTGAGCAGGCGTGAACTGAGATTTTTCAGGACTTTTAACCTGGCCACATTTGGGTGGATTTTCACAGGAACAGCAAAGGCACCTTTCTGACACAACGGCCACACACTTCCAAGTTTCAAGTCCCTGCTCCAAACTATGGGGGCAATAGAGCTTCTCAAAAGTCAAAGCAAAAACTCTTTAACCCAGCTGGCCATTGCGTTGTCTCGGATAACTTTAGCTTCCCTTATCAATTGTCTGAATTTCATAACTGCTAGTTTATATTCATTGCTATTCATTTGCCTTTTTTCATTATTTTTTTTTTAATTCTTCTTTGAGTGATTGCACACATTGATTCCAAGTAGGTGTGCGCGCGTTGCGTGCACGACTGTCGGAAAGTTTTTCCCCTAGCAGCATCCGTCGGGTCAGCTGTGGAGCCCCCTGGAGTGGCGCCTTTATGGCAATCAATATATGACCCTGCCGACCCGGCGCCCCCTCAGTTCCTTCTTACTGCCCATGACGGTCGTTGGAACTGTGGTGTCTTGCTCAGCGAGTTCTCCACGTTTCCCTAGCTTGTTTTATAGTCGTTCTTATAGTAGTTATCATTTTTTTCTTTAATTCTTGTAGTTTATTTTTGTTGTAGTTTGTAGCAGTTAGGCTGGGGGGTTTACCCTCCGTCCTGACCTCTTTTCCTTGGGAGGGCTCTCATGCCCAAGTCCCCAGGATTCAAGCCCTGCAAGTTCTACTCCAAGCCCATGCCATCAGGTGACCCCCATGACGCTTGTCTGAAGTGTCTGGGGGAGGCTCACCAAGCTGATAGATGCAGGATTTGCAAGGGGTTTCTTCTTAGGACCAAAAGGAGCATGACTTTCGCCTTAAGCAGCTCCTTATGGAGGCGGCACTTAGACCCCAGCCTCCTTCGGCGTGGCAGGACCCGGCACTGAGTTCTTCAGTGCGCAGCTCCCCGGCAGCAGTGGTGGAAGTGGCACCGCGGATGGACTCTGGCCGAGACCCGCAGCACCGCCACTCCCCGGCACTGCTCCCACTCCCCGGCGCCAAAGCAGCACTGGAAGCAAGAGAAGAGTGGCTCTCCATCACAGAGACCCACCCCCCTGGAGATGGCCAATGTGGCACTTCCCAGAGAGGAGCGCCCAGGGCCACCACGCTGCTGGAGCTGTCGGTGGACATACCAGTCACGTTGCCTCTCCTCCCGGACCTACTCACTCAGGACCATGGTCGCCTCTGTCATCCCGACCTACGGTCCCTTCACCTCACGGCTTGGAAGCTTCATGGCTGAACCCCACGGAGCTTCTGTGCAGCTGGGCAGCAGGAAGCCCTCCACTAAAGCCACGTATCTGGCAAAGTGGAAATGTTTTTTGTGTTGGTGTGATGAGCGCCGCACACACACCCTCCACGCACCGGTACCGCTCATCTTGAAGTACCTCCTTCACCTGAAACAGCAAGGCCTGGTGGCGTCCTCCATAAGGGTTCACCTTGCTGCTATCTTGGCCTTCCACCCGGGTGCGTCTGGCTGCTCGGTCTTCACCAACCCTATGGTTGGTTGCTTCCTCAAAGGCTTGGACAGTTTATATCCTCAGATCCGTCAGCCTGTCCTTGCATGGGACCTTAAACTGGTCCTTTTGAGGCTCATGGGGCCCCCATTCAAACCGTTGGCCACGTGCTCCCTCTTGTATGTCTCCTGGAAGACAGCTTTCCTGGTTGCCATTATGTCAGCGAGACGCGTCTCTGAGCTAAAGGCCCTCACCTCAGAACCGCCTTACACGGTTTTCCACAAGGATAAGATGCAACTCAGACCGCACCTGGCCTTCCTCCCCAAGGTGGTGTCAAGCTTCCACACCAGCCAGGATATTTTCCTACTCGTCTTTTACCCAAAACCTCATGCTAGTCCCCGGGAGCAGCGGGTACATTCCCTCGATGTCCGAAGAGCCCTAGCTTTCTACATCGAGTGCACTAAGCAGTTTAGAAAATCGACCCAACTATTCGTAGCGGTGGCAGACCAGATGAAAGGCCTCCCAGTCTCCTCTCAAAGAATATCCTCCTGTGTCACATCCTGCACTTGCTATGAGCTAGCCAACGTGCCAACCCTAGCTCTTACCGCACGCTCTACTAGGGCCCAGGCCTCGTCAGCGGCATTCCTGGCCCAGGTCCCGATCCAAGAAATCTGCAGGGCAGCGACTTGGTGCTCGGTACATACCTTCACCTCGCATTACGTCATCGTTCAGCACGCCAGGGACGACACGGCTTTCAGTAGAGCAGTGCTACAATCAGCATTTCCTTAACTCTAACCCCACCGCCTAGGTAAGGCTTGGGAATCACCCACTTGGAATCTATATGAGCAATCAATCGAAGAAGAAAAAATGGTTACTCACCTCTCGTAACTGTTGTTCTTCAAGATGTGTTGCTCATATCCATTCCAAACCCGCCCGCCTTCCCCGCTGTTGGAGTAACCAGCAAGAAGGAACTGGAGAGGTGCCGGGTCAGCAGGGTCATATATTGAGTGCCATGAAGGCGCCACTCCAGGGGGCTCCGCAGCCGACCCGACGAATGCTGGAAGGGGGAAAAAAATTCCGACGGCCATGCACACGACGTGCACACACCTACTTGGAATGGATATGAGCAACACATCTCGACGAACAACAGTTACAAGAGGTGAGTAACCGTTTGTTCTTTTTGGCTGCTTTCATTCCCCCTCTAAACCAGGATTATTTTTTAACCAATATAGCTGTTTTATGTGATTGTGGGATGGTAGCTTTTGGGACATCTAATAAAAGTTCTTAAACAAGTCCTTATTATCCTTCACATTTTCCTGTTTTAAATTTTTCTGCCCTGTCAGTTTTACTCATAATTATTTAGCTGTGGTAAATTGGCCTTTTTAAAGCACCAAGTATAGGTATTGTCACAGTTCCTGCGCTAACTATACCTCTAACCTCCTCTTGCTGCCCACGTGTGCACCCTCCCTGCTCAGGTTTCTAGGCATCACTTGAGCTGGTGCCGGAGGGAATTGAATGATTCTTCTCTCTGACCTGGTCTTGGGTTGCAGTCTCCTGATACTAACCGTGATTGGCTTAACAGATCTGACTTATGACCAGACCCTGCAATTCTGTTCCCTGGGGCTGGGACAGTGGTAACCAGTGACCAGACAGCCTTCTTCAAGCAAAGAATTATTAGAACCAAAGACTTTTAAAAACAGATCTTAAAAAATATAAAACACACTCTGGGCATGTCAAGCCTACCAGCAGTGAAATTGTCTCCCTAACTCCCCAGAGACTCCTCAGCAGAGCCTCACCCTGTGAGCTGCCCCTGGTGATTCTCAGCCCCCCTTCTCAGGAATCAGGCTACTGTTCAACCCATTGGCTCTCAACTTTTCCAAACTACTGTACCCCTTTCAGGGGTCTGATTTGTCTTGCATATCCCCAAGTTTCACCTCACTTAAAAACTACTTGCTTACAAAAACAGACAGAAAAATACACGTGTGTCACAGCACACTGTTATTGAACAATTGCTTCCATTGTCAATTTGACCATAGAATTATAAAATGGATCAATTAGAATATAAATATTGTACTTACTGTGACAGACCCAGACCAGTGGGGTGCAGGAGTCTGGTAGAGGGCAAATATATTGATCACTGGATGAGTAGTTTTCTGTTCCCTGAGTGACCAGGGCAGGGACTGCACTAGAGTAATCAGGAACCTGCTAGAACCAGTTAAGGCAGGCACGCTAATTAGGACACCTGAGCCAATTAAGAAGAAGCTGCTAGAATCAATTAAGGCAGGCTAATCAGGGCACCTGGGTTTTAAAAAGGAGCTCACTTCAGTTTGTGGTGCAAATGTGAGGAGCTGGGAGCAAGAGGCGCAAGGAGCTGAGAGTGAGAGGGTGTGCTGCTAGAGGACTGAGGAGCACAAGCGTTATCAGACACCAGGAGGAAGGTCCTGTGGTGAGAATAAGGAAGGTGTTTGGAGGAGGCCATGGGGAAGTAGCCCAGGGAGTTGTAGCTGTCATGCAGCTGTTACAGGAGGCACTATAGACAGCTGCAATCCACAGGGTCCTGGGCTGAAACCCGGTGTAGAGGGTGGGCCCGGGTTCCCCCCAAACCTCCCAATTGACCTGGACTGTGGGTTCTTCCAAAGGGGAAGGTCTCTGGGTTGTTCCCCAACCCACATGGTGAATCTCTGAGGCAAGAAAATCTGCCAATAAGTGCAGGACCCACCAAGATAGAGAAGGAACTTTGTCACATTATGTTTCAGTGTATAGTACACCTCTACCCTGATATAACATGAATTCTGAGATAACACGCTAAAGCAGTGCTCTGCGGGGGCAGGGCTGTGCACTCCAGCGGATCAAAGCAAGTTCAATATAACGTGGTAAGATTTTTTGGCTCCCTAGGACAGCGTTATATTGAGGTAGAGGTGTGTATAGAGCAGTAGAAACAAGTCCCTGTCTTTATGAAATTTTAGTTTATACTGATCTCGCTAGTGCTATTTATGTAGCCTTTTGTAAAACTAGGCAAATATCTAGATGAGTTGATGTAACCCCTGGAAGATCTCTGTGTACCACCAGGGGTATGTGTACCCCTGGGTGAGAACCACTGGTTTAACCATTCAGAGCCCTTTGATTTGGGAAAACAAGGTTTGCAACTTGTTGGAGACAGAATCTTTGAATATAACAGCTTGCCACAGTGTAGTTGTAGCTGCGTCGGTCCCAGGATATTAGAGAGACAAGGTGGGTTTACTGGACCAACTTCTGCTATTGAGAGAGACAAGCTATGGAGCCACACTGAGCCATTCCTCAGGTCTGGGAAAGGTACTCAGAACGTCACAGCTAAATGCAAGGTGGAACAGATT
This sequence comes from Trachemys scripta elegans, assembly GCF_013100865.1. Classification (NCBI taxonomy): domain Eukaryota; kingdom Metazoa; phylum Chordata; order Testudines; family Emydidae; genus Trachemys; species Trachemys scripta. The sequence continues at coordinate 41,690,022 of NC_048305.1, read as the reverse complement.
GTTTAGCATAAGTAGTTAGCACATGTTCTAAGGCAGTGTTTTTCAATGTTTGGGTTGTGAACCAGTACTGGGTCGCGACATGTAAGGCTCTGGGTTGCCTTGCTCAGCACTCAAGGACTCTAGTGGCTCTGGTCAGCACTGCTGACCCCCCCCCCCCCCCCCCCCCCCCCCCCCACTCCGAACTCCTCATTCTCAGCTCAACAATTTTCTTCAACTGGGTCCCCAGAAAAAAAGTTTGAAAACAACTGTTCTAAGGAACCATTCATGGTAAAGTGACCCATTAACACCCCTGCAGTCATAGGACAGAAAGAGGGAGTTAGTGGGTAGTAGATTATTGTAATGAGCCATAAATCCAGTGTCTCTGTTTAGTCCATGAACAGAGTTTAGTATCTAGCAGAGTTATGAATTTAAGCTCCCAGACTCGTCTTTTGAAAGTGTTGTGCAAGTTTCCTTTGAGGATGAGGACTGAGAGGTCAGATATAGAGTGATAGCTCTGTGAGACCTGTTCACCCACAGGTGTTGTGGTGTCTTTGTCTTTTATCACTTTCCTATGTGAGTTCATTTGAGAGCGGAGTGACTGACTGGTTTCATACACATAGTTTTTATTGGGGCGTTTAGTGCACGGGATGAGGTACACCACCTGTTGTGATAGGCATGTGTAGGACCTACAGATTTTGAAAGGTGTGTTGTGAGGGTGTTGATCATCCTAGAAGTGGAGATATCTCTGCAGGTTTTGCATCTCTTGTTCTGGCAAGGTTTGGTGCCGCTTTGAGTTGGTGTGTCCCAGTCTGTGGGGAGTTTGCTTCCAATGCTGAGCTTGGAGAGATTTGGGGGGGGGGTTGAAACCAGAAGTGGGGGTTCAGGAAAGATTTCTTTCAGGATGGGGTTGTAGTCAATGTGCAGAGGGAAGTCCTGGGGGGAAGGTTGGAGAGTGAGCCCCCTTACACTCATCCTGCAGTGGCAGTCCTGTGTCCCGTGGGGCTGGGCTTGGCTCCCTGCTCCAGGTGTGGCAACCTGGTGCATGGGATCGCAGTGTGGCTCACTCAGATTTGGCCCAACTCCCCACCCATCATAATGCTGGGGCAGCAGGGCCAAAACTGAGCGATGCTGTGACCCTGTGTGCCAGGTCACAATGCCCAGCTGGACACATCCCTGTGGGACACAGAAGTCACCACTGCTCATGCTTGGGACGAGTGAGGGATGAGTTTGGTCTTTGGCCCTTCCCTCAGGGGCCCTCCCCTCACTGGCCAGGGACTGAGGGCAAGGCTGGGGCAGAGAGTGCTGCTCGGGGTGGTTGATGGCCTCTCATTTGTCACAGGGAATTTTTATCAAAAATCACAGAGCAATCACCAAATCTGGACCTTCTGCTAACTTCACCATCGTGCTGTGTGATTTTGATTTAAAAGTTGACAAATCTGCAGCCCTACTTGTAACCCACTCTAGTTATGCAGTAACTTCACCTCACAGTGGTCATAAAAGGGTTAAATCTCTGTATTTAGAACATGACCTGTTGCCATGTCTGTCACACATATAGTATTGGCTAGGGCTTCTCTCTTCACACCTACCAGTTGTAGTCAGGTCATGACCATTTGCACTTAGGCAACCACTAAGTTGTAGCTCCATGCTCAGTCCACCTCTATCAGGCAGAATGAAATAGAAGTAGAATTACCCCAAGTTGAGTACAACATTTTTTATGTTAGGAAATTATTTATCTCTCAGTTTTAGACGCTGTAGACTGTTTTACTGCTGGCAATATGAAGCCTCCACTATGCTCCCCCTGCATGCCTCCCCTCCCATTTCCAATCATAAAGTTTTTCTTCAGTTGTAGATAGAGGCTTAAGGAGCTGTTTGTCTTACTCTCCTGTTCACTTGCTTGTCTGTGATTAACCTCGGCTCCTATCCCTTCTTGTGCTTTCTCACTTAGAACAATGATCCATTAGCATCCCTGACCCTGTGTTGTCATTAACTCCAAAGCAGGGAATGGGATCTGTGATAGAATATACCCCTTCCCCCATTGCCTCATCTGTGCTCCCCAAGTAGAGTGTCCCAGTCATTTTCAGGTTCTAGTCATGGGACTCTTCCCACCACAGTAATGCCAAGTGGGTCAGATTTCTTCTGAGACATGGTCATTTCCAGTTCTTCCTGTTTATTACCCCAGCAACTGCTATTGGTGCGTGGACAGTTAAAGGATGTATTCCTTCCCACCCCCTGACACCTTGATTTGTTACGCTCTGGACACCAGGAGTCTGAGTTGTCTGGGCATTTGTCCAGTACTTTCCATGTGTAGTTGGTCTAATGCTCTCCCCTCTAATCTAGTTAGGTGTCACCCAGAAGTTTGGTTCTCCTATATAGTTGAGATGGAGGCTGCCCAAACTGTACAGCCTCTCTTCCGATAAAAACAACCTGCTCTGCTGGACACCACTTCCCAGGCCTCTGGGTCACCTCTGGTGTCCTCTGTGCTCCATCGCTTGTGGGACTGGAGAGGGAAGTGCAGAAACCTGGCGCCCAGCCAGCAGACAAGCTTCTGTAGAGGGTCGCTTACAGTGAGGATGCTGGTGTGACTGAAGGCTGCTGGGAAATCTAGCTTACAGGCTTAGGTCATAAATTCATAGATTCCAAGGCCAGAAGGGACCATTGTGACCTGCATAGCACAGGCCAGAGACCTGCCCCATGTCATCAGATGTTGCCTGTGTGCACGTGTTCTTTCTGCGTGCTGCACTGGCTTCTGACTGGACAGTCCATACAGCAGGCTCCAATCGAACTGCCCAATAAGACCACAAGACTTAGTTTAGTAGTGAAGGCACCCAGGCAGGTTTATTGCCAACGAAGCATGGTGCTAATGCCCCGGCTCAATGGTTACAGGTCACACTAACACATGTATGCCCGTGACAATAGACCCGCTCAGTCAGTGGCGGGACTTTCCATTGCCCGCTAGGCCAGCCGAAGGGTTAAGGTGAGGTATCCAAACGCTTTTAGACTGAGATAAACAATCTGGGATAAACAACTTACCTATCACTTTATGCATTTCATGACATGTTTGTTACCTCCCCTTGTACTTTCCTCCTGATCTTTCAGACAAAACATCCCTATTCACCACCTGTCTTTGTACCTTTAATCCTGGTGTTTCAGACAAAATATCACTATTCATTACTTTTGTCAAGCCATTTTATCATGTGCAAGGCTGGTGGATTCTTGTGCTGGCCTGCTGGAATGTGTTTACACATTCCGTGTGTTTTAGCAATGCTAGCAATACCAGTGCCGAGTTCGTGTACCAGACGCTGACTTGCCGGCAAACATCTGCATTTGACAGGGCCTGGCAGTTGCTCATAGCGTAACTTTTGCTGACTTTGTTCAGGCTCAGGCCTGGCACCAGGCCCATGCTCTCTTTTTCTACACCCCAAAATAATTCCTAGAGCAGAAATGTTGCCAGCACAGAGTGCCCGAGGCAAAGCAACAGCGGGGTTTGTTGCCCGGTGTGCTTCGCGCCAATAAACACACCAGGGGGAGAAGCAAACAAAGTTTATTTGGGATCCCAAAGCGGTGCAAGGAGACTGGCAAGTCTCAAATCAAGCACACTAACAGGAACAGTTTTTCTTCTTTTATACCTTTTGCAGTTAAGCCTCACCCCCCCCCCTTTCCCCTCTAGCCCTCCCTTTCTCCCCTCCATTCCTCCCTCTCCCCCCTCCCGTCCCTGGTAATAGTTACTAAGCAAATAACGATTACATTTAAGCAGTTAAGTCATTCTTGGCAGCTATAAGCCTAGCTTGTTAGTAACTTCTTTAAACCGTTATCTTGTCCTTTTTCCCTTCAGCCAGAAACATGCAGGCCTCATTATTACCGCTTGAGCAGGGGGTTGCACACAGATAACTGGTTGCTTACATATTCCA
>NC_048305.1:41592308-41681511 GCF_013100865.1 Trachemys scripta elegans | reverse complement strand
GGGGGGGGGGCAGGAGCAGGGGCACCCCTCTCTCCCCCTCCTCCAGCAAGCAGGAAGCTCAGGGGAGCAGCTCCAAGGCAGAGGGCAGGGCAGAACCAGCACAGCGGGAAGGGAGGGACAGCTGAACTGCTGCTGGGTGGCTGCCCAGCCACATACCTTACAGAGAATTTAGGGGAGCTGATGGCGGGGGGCTGCTGCCCCCCAGTTCTAATCCCCACAAGGAGGAGCTGCTCTTCCAAAGAATCCTGCAAGCAGTGGACAAAGCAGGCAGCTGCCAAACACGTTACAAGGGAGCATTGCAAATCTTTAAACGAGCTTGTTCCCTAATAGATCAGCAACATAGCAACATAACAAAACAACGTTAACTGGGACAACATTAAGTGAGGAGTTACGGTTGTAATTTTAAAATCCCCAATGCCAGGGAGTCTAGCACACCCCTTGGTAAGTTGTTCCAGTGGTTGGCTGCTCTCACTGTTAAAAATTCATGCCTCATTTCCTGTCTGAATTTGTCCAGCTTCAGCTTCCCGCCCTTGTACCACATTATTGCAGGGCTTGCAAAGCACCATGGCCCCTAACTGCTGTGTGGCTCAAAGCCTGAGCCAGCCCCCTCTGTGTAGTCTGTTGATCCCAAAGATGTCCCTGGGCTCTAAGCTAGGAGAGCTCTCATTAGCCTCCCCTCTCTGGCAGGGCTACCCTGCAGGCTTGTCCCTGGAATGGGGTCCAGCTCCCACGCTCTATCCATGTGTGCTGAGGCAGTGCTCTGACGCACCAAAACAGTCATGCTGCTTCTGAAGGCTAGTCACACCGTGCCAGCAAAGCTCACCAGAGGGTTGCTCTAACTGCCCTATGGAGACCCTGACGGTGCTCACTGAAAGATACCGAGTTCAGGATGATGTAGGCCTCTTTCAGACAGGACTCGGTGCCTTTTAGAGTGTGCTAGCAAGTCTGCGTGGGGCAGGGAGAGGACAGCAGGGCCCAGACCCCACTCCTGTGGTGCACTTTGCATTTGTGTAGACAAGCCCTGAGTTACGGGCGCTGGTGGCTCCCAGCGTGCCTTGACTGCCACTGCTGGGTGTGACTGAGCCCTATGGGCTGGGGGCAGTGAGCAGGGTGGGAATGGCCTGTGGGGAGAAGGCCTTGCTGGAGCTCTCCTGGAACATGGGGCTTGCAGGAGAGACCAAGGGGCAGTTCTAGCCGTACTGTCGGTGCTGTGAAGTACCCCTGTGTGAGGGATCCACACCAGGCTCTGGTGAGAGCCCTCGCCAGTAAGAAGACAGCTGTGCCGTGAGGGCCAGTTGCTGCCCTTCTCCAGTGGAAGTATTGCTGTGGATTTGAATCTTTCCTCTCCTCACTTCTCTATTCCTGAGGCTGTGCTCTGTGAGTGACCCGAGCAATCTGTCACACCCTGTCTTGATCCAGTGTTGTGCAGCTGCTACAGCTCTGGGTCCCTCATGGCATTTCAGAGCCACGCTTTCACTGCCCTCGTGGAGCCCTGGGATCCCACAGGAGCAGAACATGGCGCTGTCAGTGGTGGCAGTGCCCAGGGCTACTCACCAGAAATGTCAGAAAGCAAAAGGCCCTTGCCCCAGGGAGGGGTCCTACAGCCCCAGCAGGGCATGGGGCATACTGCAATGATTTGGCAAGGAGTGTGCTTTGGATTCTTAGGCTGGGATTTTCAAAGCTGCCTAAGGGTTAGATGTCCATTTCCCATTAATTGGCATCCAGATCCCCAAGGCAGCTTTTGGCCATGATGTTAGGGTGAATGTTTCCAAGTGGCAGGCAGTTCTATGCTCCTGAGCCCCTCAAGCAGGCTACAATGCAGCAGTACTCCCATCAGCAAGCCTTGGGAAGGAAGTGGCTTGTACTTGTGAATGTGTTTTGTTGACTCCCCTGTTGGAAGCACTGGGGCCAGTGTGGGCTGGAGCTGCCTGGGGGCCAGTTTGTCCCTGGTTGTGGGGGGAAGGTGTGAGGGGGAGTGTCAGGGTGGGGTGTTGCCAGGGCCAGGCTCCTAGCAGCACTACTCATTTACTCCCCTTCTTGCAGCCTTTCCTTCACACAGAGCCAGCTCCAGCCCCCTGTGCTGCCATCCCTGCAGTGAGAGGTGGTTTGGCTGGGTCCAGGCCACTGGAAGCACCTGGCTCTGTGGGAGAGGCTGAGCTTTGCTGATGGAATGTCCCAGGATGCAGTGGGGAGGGCATCATCTTCCTAAACCCTTCCTTACCCTGCTACCGGGTGCAGTTTCAGAACCAGGAGAGCCAGCCCCTCTTCTTCCAACCAGGAAAGGCACATGCCTCCCATTCCTGTTTCCTGCCATCTTTCTCTCCTCCTGGCCCCAGCTCCAGCCCCTACCTGTCCTGGCAGGGAAGGAAGTGTGCTTCCTGCCTGCTGCTGAGCAGTGCTCATCCTGCTGGAATGTCTCTATCCTGGCTGTGTACACAACCAGACCTTTCATCTTCACCTGTGGCAGGAGCCTCTCCACCTCTGCTTCCGGGAGCCACACTCATGTTCTCTGGGGCTGCTTGCCCAAGACAGTTCCTGGATTTTCTGGCTCCTGCCTCTTCCCCCTCCCCCCTGCCATGCCCCTGCTTTGCCTCAAGGGAATTTTACTATTCCTGATAAGTCAAAGTGATGCCTAGAGGCAGGAGCCATGCCCCTCAGTCCTAACGCACTGCCCTGGGACTCCAGACCAGGGAATGGGATCCTCACAAACAGCTCTTCCCATTCCCCTCCATCCTGCCCCAACCCCTGCTATTCCAGGCCCAAAGTCCCCTTCCACACAGCTCTGCCAGTGCCCCTCTACCCTGCCCTAACCCCCTGCTACTCCAGGCCTGGGGTCCCTTCTACACAGCTGTACCAGTGCCCCTCAGTCCTGCTGCACCCCCCTCTGCTATGCCAGGTGTGTGGTCCCCTTCCACACAGCTCTGCAGTGCCCCATAGTCCTTCTCCAGCCCCCCTGCTATTTCCAGGCCTGGGGTTCCTTACAGGGCCGCCCCGAGGATTCAGGGGGCCTTGGGTCTTTGGCGGCAGGGGTCCTTCCGCTCTGGGTCTTCGGGGCACTTCGGCAGCAAGTGAAGGACCCACCGCCAAACTGCCACCAAAGCCCTGGAGCGGAAGAAGCCCTGGGTCTTCAGCAGCGGGTCCTTCACTCGCTCTGGGTGTGTTCGGTGGCATTGAAGGACCTGCCGCTGAAGACCTGCCAAAAGCTCTCGTGGGGGCCCCTGTGGGGCCTGGGGCAAATTGCCCCACTTGCTGCCCCGCCCCCCCCCGGCGGCCCTGGTTCCTTACACAGCTCTGCAAGTGCCCCTCAGTCCTGCTGCACCCCCCTCTGCTATGCCAGGCATGGGGTCCCCTTCCACACAGCTATTCTAGACCTGGGCTTCCCTTCCACACAGCCCTGCAGTGCCCCTCGATTCTGCCCCAGCCCCCTGCTATTCCAGGCCTGAGGTTCCTTCCACACAACTCTGCTAGTGCTCCTCTCTTCTGCCACAAATCCCTTGCTATTTCAGGCCCAGAGTCCCTTCCACACAGTTCTGCCAGTGCCCCTTAGTCCTGCCCCACCCAACTGCTTTTCCAGGTCTTGGGTCCCTTCCACACAGCCCTGCCAGTGCCCCTCCATCCTAGTTGCAGTGGGGGAGGTTTAGGTTGGATATTAGGAAAAACTTTTTCAATAGGAGGGTGGTGAAGCACTGGAATGGGTTACCTAGGGAGGTGGTGGAATCTCCTTCCTTAGAGGTTTTTAGGGTCAGGTTGACAAAACCCTGGCTGGGATGATTTAGTTGAGGATTGGTCCTGCTTTGAGCAAGGGGTTGGAGTAGATGACCTCCTGAGGTCCCTTCCAACCCTGATACCCCACCCCCTGCTATTCCAGGTCTGGGCCCTTCCACACAGCTCTGGCAGTGCTCCTCCATCCTTCCCCCAACCCCGTATTATTCCAGGCTTGGGGTCCCTTTCCACACGGCTCTGCCGGTGACCATCAGTACTGCCCTAACCCCCTGCTATCCCAGGCCTGGGGTGCCTTCCACACGGCTCTGCCAGTGCCCCTCTGTCCTCCTCCAACCCCTTCTGTTCCAAGTCTGGGGTCTCCTTCCACACAGCTTTGCCAGTGCTCCTCCATCCTGCCCCAAACCCCTGCTGTTCCAGACCTGGGGTCCCCTTCCACACAGCTCTGCCAGTGCCTCTCCATCCTGCTCTGAGCCCCTGAAATTCCAGGCCTGGGGTCCCCATCCACACAGCTCTGCCAGTGCCCCTCCATCCTGCCTCAGTTCCCAGCTATTCCAACCCTAGGGTCCCTTCCACACAGCTCTGCCAGTGCCCTTTCATCCTGCCCCAAGCCCCCTGCTATTTCAGACCTGAGGTCCCTTCCACACAGCTCTGCCAGTGCCTCTCCATCACCATCTCCATGCCAGGGGCTGTGCGTAATTTACCATGCATGCCAGGGGCTCAGTGTAACCTCCATCTCCCTCTCCCATGCCAGAGGCTCTCTGTAACCTCCATCTCCCTCTCCCATGCCAGGAGCTCTGTGTATCCACCAGCACTCCTCCCTCATGCCACTGGCTCTGTGTAAACTCCATCTCCCCCCCGCCCTATGCCAGGGACTCTATGTAATCTCTCTCCCCCCTCCCCCCATATGCCAGGGGCTCTGTGTAACCTCGTTCTCCTCTTCATTGCCAGGGTCTCTCTGAAACCTACATTTCCTCACGCCCCATGCCAGAGCCCCTCTGTAACCTCCATCTTCCCCCACCATGCCAGGGATTCTGTGTAACCTCCATCGCCTCCTACATGCCATGGGCTCTGCGCAATCTCCACCCCACCCCGCGCCATGCCAGGGGCTCTGCACAGTCTCCTCCCCACACATCAGTGGCTCTGTGTAACCTCCATCTCTGCCCCCATGCCAGGGGCTCTGTGCAATCTCCCCACCACCACCACCTCATGCCTGGGGCTCTGTGTAACTTCCATCTCCTCACCCATGCCTGGGGTTTTGTAACCGCCATCTCCTCACCCATGCCCAGGGTTTTGTAACCTCCATCCCCCCCACATGCCAGGGGCTCTGTGCAATCTCCCCCACACCCATGTGTAACCTCCATCTCCCCGCCCCCCTCCCATGCCAGGGGCTCTGTGTAACCTCCATCCCACCCCCATGCCAGGGGCTGTGAGTCATCTCCCCTCCCCACCCCCACCATGCATGAGGATCTGTGTAACCTCCATCTCCCCACCCCCATGCCAGGGGCTCTGTGCAGTCTCCACGCCCATACCAGTGGCTCTGTGTGGCCTCCATCTCCCCTACCCCATGCCAGGGATTTTCTCTAACCTCCATCTTCTCCCCCATGCCAGGGGCTCTGTGCAACCTCCATCTTTCCCTCCTCCCCATTCTAGGGGTTCTGTGTAACATACATCTCCCCAACCCCATGCCAGGAGCTCTGTGTAACCTCAGTATCCCCGCCCCCACCCTGCCATGCCAGGGGTTCTGTGTAACATCCAACCCTCAACATGCCAGGGGCTCTGTGCAATCTCCCCCACCCATGCTGGGGGCTCTGTACAATCTCGCCCCCAACCCCATGCCCGGGGCTCTATAGCCTCCATCTCCCCACCCCCATTGCTGGGGTAATGTGTAACCTCCATCTCCCCCAGGGCCGGCTCCAGGCACCAGCCCAGCAAGCAGGTGCTTGGGGTGGCCAAGGGGAAGGGGTGGGATGTCGGGCTGTTCGGCGGCAATTCGGAGGCAGGTCCCTCTCAGAGGGAAGCACCTGCCACCAAATTACTGCTGAAGAAGAAAGTGGCACAGTGGAGCTGCCGCCGGAGTGCCGCTGATTGCAATTGCGATCACGGCTTTTTTTTTTTTTTTTTCCCCCCCGTTGGGGGCGCCAAAAACCTGGGTTCTGTAACCTCCATCTCCCCACCATGCCAGGGATTCTGTGTAACCTGCATCTCCCCCTCATGCCTGGGGCTTTGTGTAACCTCCCTCTCCCCCATACATGCTAGAGGCTCTGTGTAGCCCCATCTCCCCTCCCCCATACCAGGGGTTCTGTGTAACCTCCATCCCCATGCCAGGAGCTCTGTGCAATCTCTCTTCCCCCCCCCCCCGTCCATATGCCAGGGGCTGTGTAACCTCCATCTCCAGCCCCCCCATGCCAGGGGCTCTGTGCAATCTCCACACCCATACCAGTGGCTCTGGGAGGGGGGTCAGGGCTGGGGCAGGGGGTTGGGGTACAGAATGGGGTTTGGGGTGCTGGCTCTGGGAGGGAGCTCAGGTTGGGGCTTGGGGTGCAGGAGGGGGGTTGGGGTACAGCCTCCTGTTGGGCAGCACTTACCTCCGGTGGCTCCCAGTTGGCGGCAAGCACCGCGAGACTAAGGCAGGCTCCCTGCCTAACCTGGTCCCACACTGCTCCCAGAAGGGACCAACACACCCCTACGGCCCCTGGAGGAAGGTGGGGGGCACGTGGCTCTGCATGCTGCCCCTCTCTGTAAGCTCTGCCCCCACAGCTCTCCCGGCCAATGGGAGCTGCAAGGGCGGTGCTTGCAGGAAGCAGCAGTGTGCAGAGGGAGACCCCCTGCCTTCCAGCCACAGGGCTGCGCTGTCCGCTTCCGGGAGTGGCGTAGGGCCCGGGTAGGCAGGGAGTCTGCCTTAGCCGCAGCCACACTGCGTCACTGGAGATTGCAATCGACTGGGAGATCCTCTAGACCAGTTGATTGCAATTGACCGGTTGGTGACCACTGCTTTGGAGTGATAAGAGTGGGGCGCTTCTGCTTGTTGCTCTCTCCTCCCCCATCCCACTGACTGCCCCCCTTTCATAACTCTGTCCCTCCTTAGGGATTTCTCCTGCAAACATCTCTCTTGTGAGCTGAAGAGGAAGAAAAGGAAGCAACAGTTGCTATGGTAACTGCATCTGCATAGTCTCCTTGGAGACTGAACAAAGTTTTCTCCTCTCTGGACTGGCTGAGGCTGATTTTGCTAGGTTTGCTCCCAGGCAGCCAGAACAAGGAGTGTGAGCCTTGCACATAGCCAGACCCAGGCTTGCTTTCAGTTGGCGCTGGCGTAGACACAGAATTAGTGGAGGCATCTTCGCCCAGGACAGTGCTTGGCTGGCATCTCTCTGGCCCATCAGCTGAGTGTGACTGGCTTGAGCCACAGACTCAACCATCCTGTCTGCACAAGCGTGGGTTGGTCTGGCCCTGATAGTGTTTTACTCTCCAGCGGGGGTCTCAGAGCACATTCCATGGGTTGTAACAGCCTCATGTCCTGTGGTACAGGAGATTATCATCAGTCCATTTCACAGAGGGAAGACAGGCATAGAAAGGCTGAAGCCAGTAGTTTTTGAAGACATTTCTATGGCTGCTCAGTGGAGCTATGGGTTCCATCAGCTCTTTCCCAACAGCCTGGCAGCGAGGCATGCACTCAGCCACAGAATTGCATTGTCCTTCCATGCAAAGCTGACCACTCTCTTACCTCCTTCCCTATCTGTCACAACCCCCTGCTCTTACCAGTCCCTTTCCAGCTTCTCTTCCAAGCATCCAGATACCCACTCCATGTGGCACCTGTGGACCACAGTAACATCTCAGGCTCTAGCAGCAGCTACCAGAAAAGGGCACCCTGGAGAAGGAGGACGGGGCAGGAGATGTATAGAGCACGTTTCTCAGCTCATCTGTGTTGCTCTGTGCCTCACCACTTCAGCGTTGGAATGTGACCGGGACAGGATGGGTTCCTGGCTGGAATGACCAGACTGGTACATTTTCAACAAATACTTTCACTACAGAACACTCACCCCACAGTCAGCACAGCTGCAATAAGGAAATGTCCCCAGAAGAGAGAGCTCATCAAAGTAGGTGAAGATGGGGTTTTACTCCACTCATTTGAATTGGGCACCAGAACCAGGCAGAACGTGCCTCACTCATTAAGGCATGCACCAGAGGGATGTGCTCACGGACATTTTTCTTCTGAAGATTCCAGTGTCCCAGAACCAGACTGGGAAATAGCAAGTGATGCCCTGTCCCAAGTCCCACTCCTTTGTGATTCCCAAATGAGATGCTGTTCACATTCAGTTAGGCAGCTCTTCAGAATGCAAGTCTCTCCCCTCTCTTGTGTTCTTTGATTAGCAAGTCAGAGTTAGCCCCCAGGTGTTTAACACCCCCATTCAGAGATGGTACCATTGTGACCATCTAGTCCAACCTCCTATGTAACACAGGCCGTAAACTGGAGCAATTCAGAAAAAGGGAGTGTCCTGCTGCCATAGGCCACTAGACAGAGAGCAGTTATTTGCAGAAAAAAATCCTAACTGTACCAGGGAGCTGACTCGGAGCCTTCTACTGCTTTAGGCCTTGTCTACACTGCCACTTACAGCGCTGAAACTTTCTTTGTTCAGGGGTGTGAAAAAACACCCTCCGTGAGCGATACAAGTTTCAGCGCTTAAAGTGGCAGTGTAGACAGTGCACCAGCGCTGGGAGCTATTCCCCTTGCAGAGGTGGTTTTATTACAGTGCTAGGAGACCTCTCCCCGTGCTCTGCCATGACTACACAGCCATGTTAAAGCGCTGCCATGGCAGCACTTTAATGTCGGCTGTGCAGACATACCCTTAGTAGGGGCCAACTGCACCAGAATCAAACAGAAATGTCTATAATGAGACTGAACCCCTCCTGGCTAGGTCCCCAGCTGGTGTGCATTCATCTCTTTCCACTGAAGTCCGTGTGCCTTCTCTGCACTACCATCTCCCCGGCTGCATCAGCTAGTGTCTGAGAACCCCTCTGCTGCACACTTGGGCATGACTAACATGGGAGCTGGCTGCCAGGCTGCAACCACTCTGCTGAATTGCTGTATTATTTAACTCTCTTCCTGGTTGATTTGCTATTAAATTATGGTTAGAGTTTCATTAGCGAGCCCCATTGGGCATGGGGCTTATTAGTGTTTTATTGGCTAGATCTTTGCATGTGCATCCCTAGAGCTCAGCAGAGGAATTATGCTGATGAGCTGTGGGAGCAGATGGCTCTCTGGGCATTACAAGCCAGATTTGTAAAACAGCTCAGCTCCCACTTAGGCATCTAAATAAGGGGCCAGGCTTGCCAGGGAGCTTGGCAAACTGGGCTGCTGAACTCATTTGAGAACGTGGCCTACATCGCCCCCAGCAGTTTTGGCTGGAGATCTGTCACAGCCCCATCTGCCCGAAGCTTTTGGCACTTGCTGCAGCAGTCCAAGCACCAGTGACCTGGAAACGCTGTGCCCTGGGGCATGAGTTCTTTCACCACCAAGGCATCCTTGACTATGGCACTCTGTTGAGCCTCTCTGGAGAGCTTCCTATCCATTGTGTCCTGGTAACCCACCATGTGCTTCATTAACACCTTTGCCATAAGCGTACACTGCCCTGGACTCACCACTTTTGTGCGACTCAAGCAAAATAAAATCTCAATAACCCAACAATCATAGTAATGTTGGTCTGAAAGGGACCTCGAGAGGTTGTCTAGTCCAGCCCCCTGCACCAAGGCAGGACTGAGTAACCCTAGACCAGCCATGAAAGCTGTTTGTCTCACATAAATGTTGGAGAAAGCAAAGTTTCTCAGAAGTCTGCCTCTGATACAGAAGAAGCCCAAATTAATCAGCACTCTGCATAGGCCAAGACAGGAGACATCAGGCCCCACCATGTAGGAATCTGAACTCCACTTGTGTCATTATCCACTAAGAGCAGTGAGTCAGAAAGGTGGGTCCTAACACTACACCATGCAATTCCGTAGCTTGTACAATGCACTGGAAAGCAGCCAAGATTATGCACAGAGGCAGTCAATCATTGGAATTGGTGCATCAATCACCAGGTCCTCTTGTCCGCTGCCTATCCTTCTGGGACACAAAGTGTACTTGCAGACTCACTCAGTGGAAATTTTGCAATAGACCACAAGTGGGAACTTCACAATTTCATAATTCAGAGATCAGACCAGAGATCACTTTGCATCGTAGATGAACAGCAAATGCACCACCTAGTGCTCTAGGGGAGGCCTTGGCCTTGGCTGCCACTCCTAGGGTGTCACTCTCCTACTCCCCTGGTCAGACCAACTCAGCCATGCCTTCCCTCCTCTACCGCTTCTGCTTTGGATGCTGCACAAGATCCAATGAGACAGAGCGATGGTCATTCTGATCACCCCCTGCTGGCCCAGACAGTTCTGGTTTCTCAATCTCCTCTGCATGTCCTCCTGCCCATCGATTCCCATTGCCAACTTCCCCGATCTGACCCAGTACAACGGCAAGAGCCAGCATCCCAATCCACACACGCTACACCTCAGATTGTGGTATTTGGATGGACATCTACTTTAGTACAGACATGTTCTTCAGCTGTACAACATGTTCTTTCCAGCAGCAGGAGAGAGTCCACTGGGCAATGTTACCAAGCCAAGTGGAAATGCTTCACACCTTGAGCTCAACGCAAAGGAGTCTTACCAGAATCCATAGGGGTCCCCCTCATTCTGTACAAAATTCTATCCTTAAAGTCATCAGGTCTCTCCTGCAGTTCTTTGAGAGTCCACCTGGCGGCACTTAGTGCATTCCACCCTCTGGTGGAAGGTTGCTCTGTCTTTACACACCCACTAACCGCTAGGTTTTGGAAAGGCCTCCCACCCATCCAACCAACTGCACCCTAATGAGACCTGAATCTAGCTCTCTCTGTGCTGACGAAGCCATCCTTTGAGCCATTAGCTTTGTGCTCCATATCCCTTCTTTCCATAAAAGTCGCCTTCCTGGTTGCAATTACTTCCTCAAGATGGGTTAGCGAGCTCAGAGCTAAGATGGTGGACCCTCCTTTGATGATATTCCACAAGGATAAAATCTCCCTAGGGCTACACCCCAAATTTTTGCCAAAGATGGTCTCCCAGTTTCACTTGAATCAAGCCATTCACTTACCTGTTTTCTTCCTGTGACCACACACTTCTGCAGAGGAATGTCAACTTCATTCCCTCAACATACAGCAAGCTTTGGCCTTCTACCTACAGAGAAATAAATGAATCAGGAAATCCTCTAGACTGTTTGTTGCAGTACCAGAGAGACTCGGGGTGGGGTGGGAGGGACGGGACAGGCCATCTCCACCAAGAGAATCTCCAAATGAATTTCGGGTTGCATTATACGCTGCTACCAACTGTCAGGCCTACTTCACCCTACAGGGGTGCAATCTCACTCCACGAGAGCTCAGCCTTTGACCATGGCTTCCCTTCAAGACATTCCATTTGTAGACGTATGTAGAGCAGCCACATGGAGTTCGGTGCACACCCTTGCAGCACACTATACCTTAGTGCAGGACTCGACAGCAGATACCTCCTTCAGTACTTCAGTTCTCCACACGACCATTCTATCCTTATCCTCGCACCATCCTCCTCCAACTTAGGGCATGACACTCAGTGGACTACAATAGGGACCATCACTCGAAGAAGAAAAGGATGTTACTTACCTGTAACAGGAGGTTCTTTGAGATGTGTGGTCCCCATTTGTATTCCACTCCCCACCCGCCTTCCCCTCTGCTGCGGATTGGTCAATTTGAAGTAGAGAGAGAACTGAAGACAAGGTCAGTCTCTCCCGCCCTTTATTGCCTCGGATGGAAGCACAAGGTGAGCCATGGTGCATGCGGAGACCAGTGGACACTAACTTGCAAATTCTCCAATTCTGGACACATTGTGCATGCCTAACCCTTCAGTGGAATACAGACAGGGACTACACATCTTGAAGAACCTCCAGTTATAGGCAAATAACCTCTTATGTTAAGGCCTAAACTTACTATTAAATCATTTAAATTAAATAAAAAAATATTATTAATCAATACATATTTGCAGCTGAAGTTTTAAAGAAGGTCAAAACTCTGCACTGATGGAAATCACTAGCTCAGCACCTGGAACTAGAGTCTGCTGAAGGGCTAAACCAGCTTTTGACAACAGTGGCCTCTTCTGCAGGTGCAGAGTGAATATTTTCATCATTTTAGTTTATTCAATTAGTTCAGCTCAATGATTAGTAAAGTAAAGAAACCAGTTGAGAATTGAAAAGGCAGGAAAGCTTGTTTTCCTCTTCCAGTCTATGAATAAAAACTAGGTGTGAGCGGATGAGCTCTACAAGTTCTAAAATCTTGACAGACATGGTCACCAGAAACAATCAGTTTAATCTACTAACTATAGATGACACTGAATTCTAATTTCTATCTGAATTGAGCTGGACACACATGAGAAGTAAAAAATTCATCATCTAGTAAATGTCAAATGCATTATTCTCCATAATAAAAATATAAAAATTAAGAATCTGAACACACAGAATTTAAGCTGTATAATTGCTTAAATAAATGCGTATAGATATAGTGTATCCTCCTGGTAGCCAAAAGAAGTACCAAATTTGGTGTAACGGCCATATGTAGTTGCACATCAACATGTTTTAATGTCTACCAGACAATGAGAATCAGCCTTTCACTAGGAAAATAACTAAAAGTACAAATGCAAAACAAGATTAAAATTGATGATTTAAATCGAAGTTTCCTGCTTACTGATTTAAATCATGATTAAAAGTTGTGACTTAAATCACTTTAACATAAATCAGTCTGCCCTGTGGGATAACTCTGGCACCTGTTTGCCGGAGAGGGTACAAAAGATGTCTGTGCTTTGGGGGCAGGGGAGCCTATGCTGTAAGCTGGGCCCTCTTCGCTCTCAGTAACGGGCCGCTCTCCTTTTTGCTCCGGTTACCGTGGAGCTTTGGCTTTGGGACAGGCTGTCAGGGCGACAGAGGAGTTGTGTGGCACTTACTAGCCAAGGGATCTTTCCTTTAGTTTATGGATTTGCTTTAATTTAGTCCCCACAGCAAGTATCTGAGCATCCTGATCCCCCCATGACATTCAAATTCCCCTGCACACATGCACGCACATACACCTCTGCCCTGCCTTGCCTGGCCCTGCCTTCTCTCAGCTCAAGATCAGATTGCTTCACTAGCTCTTTGTTAGACTTTCCTAGCACAAAAGACAGGGGCTCCTCCCCTTCCCTCCCGCTTAGAGCCCAGCCATACAGAGACAATTAGACCATGTCTATTCCACCCCCCGAGCAATATAAATTTCGCCAGCATAAGTCGTAGTGTGCACAGCGCTATGTCAGCAGGAGAGTTTCTCCCTCTAACAGAGCTACCGCCGTTCGTTGGGGGTGGTTTAATGATGCCGGCAGGAGAGCTCTCTCCCATCGCAATAGAGGGCTACAGATGGGGTTTTACAGCGGCGCACATGAATTAGTACGGCTGTGCCGCTGTAAGCTCTGTAGTAGACATAGCCTGAGTCAATCTCATCTGTTCTTCATTCATTTCAAATGCTCCCTGGCACTCGCTGATGTCACAGCGAGAGAATGTTCTGCGGCCAGCTGGGCATGAAATGGCTTTGGGGCTGGGGGGGTCACAGTCCAGGTCCAGTGGACAGGCCTCTGTGTCATTTGAAAACCCACCCCCGCTGGCCCCTTTGTTGGCAGTCTCAGCAGAGAGGCCAAGGGTCAAGTCTGAACTCCCCTCCCCATGAAGGGTGTCCCTCCAGGAGGGTGAGGTGTGTCGGCAGTGAGCAGCGTGAAGATGGGAGTCAGACTGTGCTGGGGGCAGATCAAGGCCCTAGTGCTGCAGCCACGCCAGGCTGTCAGCTCTGCACCACACCAGGAGCTGCTCATTCGCTCCAGTCTCCCAGCTGGCTGGAGGCAGCGGAAACGTTTAGGAGCTGTCGCTCTCATTGCAGCCTTCAGGTGCTGTTCTGTCTGATTCATTTGTATCTCACGTCCAACAGCAGGTGTTCAGTGGCTTTGGGGAATTGTACTTTAGTGCTGTTATCGTTAAATTACCTTTCAAGTGCTGGCTGTCAAAGCCAATGCCTCAGCGCACACTGCTAATGTCGCAGGAAGGTGCCTGCTGCTGGGGGCAGCCTTTGAAGCTGGGCTGCGGTTTGTATGGGTGTCTAACCAGCGCTCTTTGATCTGGGCCTTTCTCCCTGCAGTGAGATCAGTTCTGAAATACACCATGCACCAAACTCCACTTCCCGGTGTGCTCCTGTAACAGCAGTGAGCATGTGAGTGCAGCTGTGCTGCCCAGCTCACAGGGAGAAAGAGAGAGAGAGTATGTGTGTGTGTGTTGGGGGCATGAGCAACAAACCACCTGTCCCTTACCCCATACTGCTCTACCTTCCTCAACACTCAGCCAGTGCTCAGCACACAGGGTACTCTGGAACAGTGGTTCTCAAACTTATTTGATCGCGCCCCCTTCTCGGTGTCCCCTGCCACACAAGTACATACACTGACAAAAAATATCAACATTCAACTCTCACAAAATATGAAAACCACTAAGGCACTGATTCAAACAGAGCCGTTTAAGTATACAGGAAAGTGAGCTGCTGCTTACTGGCATCGCACTGTTGTTACTAGTGTGATGGGTGCTCCTGGTTTTTGGAGCAGAGCAATTCCACGAACAAGCTAACAATCCATTGTAATAGGAGCAAAAGCAAAACTGTGAGTGTGGTCGATGCTAGGGTGACCAGATGTCCTGATTTTATAGGGACAGTCCTGATATTTGGGGATTTTTCTGATATAGGCACCTATTACCCCCCATCCCCTGTCCCAATTTTTCACACTTGCTATCTGGTCACCCTAGTCGATGCTTACAATTACACATGCGCACTGTGCCGTAGCAAATGGATTAACATACAGATGGCAACGACTTTGTATAATGCTATGCAAGCTTAACAGAAATCCATCAAAATGCACAGCACCACCTAGAGTCAAATGCACAGTACCACCTGAGGACATGATATGTCTGGAGGAATCAGCTTTGCTAGTTATTCATTGCTGTGCGTAAAATGTGTGCAGTATGGTTTTTTTCCTACACTCCCTCCCCCTCCCCCCCAGAATACATTGGGCGCATTTGAGAACCTCTGCTCTGGCATACACTGGAATGACCAGGGCGATTGCCCCTCAGTTTAAGGCATGTAAATGTGTTTGAGTCAGACTGTGATTTCCTGAGACAAGGCTCAAATGATCCCAAAAGGGGGGGAAGACTGACCAGCCTGCGCCAGATTCAGAGTTGCCCAATGTCGGTGACATAGCAATATACTTTACTACCAGCCTTCAGCCGTTAGTATTTCGTATTTATGTTGTGGAGTCCGTAGGGAGCCCCAGGCCTAAACCAGAACCCCATTGTGCTAGCGCTGTACAAACACAGCACAAAGAGACAGTCCCAGCCTCAAAGAGCTGGCAATCTAAGGACAAGACAAGAGACACAGATACAGACAGACAGATGGGGAGAACAAGGACACAGTGAGACAGATTAGTTACCACAATAGCCCATGGTCTCAGTGTGCCGGAGCCTAACGTTTGTCAATACCTTCTGTCCCCAAGGACCCCCAAGTGCTTACTGTTGTCAGATGCTACCTGTGTGGTGCTCTGCTTTCTCCTATGTTGATATCACTCGGCTGCATGCGTGTGTTCCCTCTGTGTGCTGCCCAAGCTCTGCGCAGATAGCTGACACAGCAGACCCGAAGAGAACCCCCAATAACCACAGAGTCTAGTAAGATACAAAGTCACGTCAACTAGGTTTATTGCGACCTTGGACACAATTGCAGTTCCCTGTAGGTTTCTTAGCCTAATTCAAGGCATACTACGAGAAAGTGCCTCTTGGCAAGGACCCGGCTCAGTGGCGGGACTTTCCACTGCCCCCGTGGACAGACAAAGATATCCACTCAGGGATGCATTCTTATACACAGATACAAACAAGTTACACATCACTCCTGACGTATTGAGGTGCAACCCCTCTACGCAGCAAGGTACAACCCCTCTACATAGTAAGGTGCCGCCTCTCACCTTGTACATGTCGGTTCGATCAAAACAACTCAATCCATCATTTTACCCTTTTGCCCCTGTCATTGGGATGGGTCGGCCTGTTCCATGTTATCTGTGGAATGTTCCAGTATAGTGTATGTTCTGATATCTGGTGTTCAGTGCCTGTTAGGTATGTCTCTTTTTGCAGCATCAGCCCTTTCCTTGCCAGCTTCTGTGAGCAGGGCCTGCCTCTGGCTCACAGCTTAACTTCACTTTATGTTAGCAAAGTCTTGACCATTACTTTAGTTCAGGCCTTAGGCCTCATACCAGGCCTCTGATACCAAGGTTTATATCTCAGGGCCTCCTCTTACTACACTTACCACACAGAAGTGCATGTCAGCATCACAGCAGCGTGGGCCAAGAACTGCTTGCAGTAGAACCTGCAGGGGGCTTGTGGAGGCTGAGCAGGAATTTGCTGGATCTGAGTGGCTACTTTAACAACCAGCCAACCCCCCCTTTCTGTTTGTAGAGATCAACGTCCGAGGGGTTCTTGCTCTGCCATAGGATGGACCACATCTTCCTAGAGATCAGCTCATGGAGCCTCAGCGCTGCCCAACCCACAGTCACACAGACCCAGCCCCACCGCGCTGACCCACCTCTGCCCCTGTTGGTGCTCACATAATGTCCCTGCCCTGTGGAGATGTGAGAGCTGGGACGTGTTTTGTGTAGTTCTCATTGCCTCTGAGCTGGTCAATGTAGCCAGTTAGTTTGTTCTATCATCCACATATCATTGTATTAAGTGATGTTATGGTCAGTTCATATACAATCAATGCTAAATAGATTGAAGTTGTAGGCTTATAGACGTATAGGATTGACAGTGATGAGTGTGTATTAAGTAGATAAGGAAAGCAAGGCTGAAACGCACAGCCTACAGGCTGAGACCTGTAAGATGTCAGCTTAGCCATACTAGGCCGTAGGCATCAGAATGCTTAACATGAGTGAGTCACTAGGAATAACCCTATGCCCATAAAGTCACACGGTTATGGTAAAGATGGGCCAGTAGGTGATTGCAGTAGACCAGAATGTATTGTCTGAGACCACAAGACAACTGATTGTAACATCAAGGAATGTCTGGGTTGACCGCATGGTATATGTTGTGCATAAATGCTAACGAGAATAAGAGGAACTAGAAACAACCTATAAAACGGGGCACCCCAATGTTCCTGTGGTATAGAAGTACAGATAAGGAAAAGACAGCTGACACCTTCATGCATATGCATAAGGCGTTAGGCATAGGTAGAATTGCAATATATAAAGGGTTCCCCGGTTGGGTAAAAGTGGGAATACCCACAGGAAAAACCCCAGTAGCAGCTCTCCCCCTACTAATGATCAGTTGGTGAGAGGTCCATCGTTCCCATGAATGTCGTTGAGGATGTGAGGATGACTGCAGGTATAATTACTGCATAGGTTTGTGGAGGGTTTCTATAGGCATGGGTAGTTGTAACTTTGTTTAGTGCGTTAATAAAACTTTGTGCTGGTGATTGTGTCTGCGGTTGGTATCCTTGGACTTTGTGTGTTCCTAGAGCCTCCACATTTGAGAAAAGCACCAGAGACAATTTTGCTCTGTTGAGCTTGAAACTGTAGTGACTAGAGCCAAACCCACGGTGGTGTAATACAACATCACTACATTCACTTTAAATGAAAGGGTACATTAGCCACTGGTCACAGCCAGCTGTATGGGGCAGAAGGCCAGCAAATGCTCCAGGAACAGCTAGTGATGGGAAGCAGTGGGGTGGGGTATGGATATGGACTGGCCCTGGGAGGGTGTGCGTGCTGTGTGGTCCAGCCCTGTGGGTTAGCATCCCAACTTCAGAGTGACTTGCTGACATCTTTGCCTAGGTACTTCTTTTCTCTGAAGATTTGCAATAAAAATGGATGATGAATGTAACATCCCGTCTCCCCCGAAAAAGTGTCACTGGGTCGTTAGTGCCACCAGGAGTTGGCATTGCAGCCAGCTGGGGCATTGAGGAGGGGGCTGTCTTTCTTGAGCTTCTAACACAGGATACTGGGGTAGTGGCACTGTTGGTCCCAGCTGGTATGACATATTGTGTATCAGTGTCCCTGTCGTACGCTCTGGTTGTGTGTGAGAGAGAAGCGGGGAGCAGGAGACCGACAGGGAGAGCAAGATCCTTGTGGGCTAGAATGTACGTGCTTCTGTTTGCACATGTGCGTGTGTTTGTACGTGTACATGCGTGTGTGGGTGTGCCTGTGTGCACGTGTGTGCGTGAGTGTACGAGAACCTTCCTTTGCCCTCCGCCCCAGCGCCCAATGCCGGCAATCGGGTGCTGCTTGGTGGGAGGGCGTGGGCAGGTGGTGCAGGGGGTTCACTGGCCTTTCCCTTACCTCCCCCAGTATGAGTTTAAAGCAAAGAACATCAAGAAGAAGAAAGTGAGTCTCCTGGTGTCAGTGGACGGGGTGAAGGTACTGCTGAAGAAGAAGAAGAAGGTAAGAGCCTCTGCCCCCTGCCCCCTGAGCCAGCACTGCCTGTGCGGCGGGGTCCTCTCCACCTGCGGGGACAGGTCTGGGCCCCTTAGTGTGAGTGATGGGGCTATGGCTGTCACAGGCTCTGGGGTGTGTCCTGCCAGCTGGCCTCTTGGGCAGAGGGTGAGGGAGTTGCCCCTGCAGCCAGGTGCAGAGCTCTAGCTAGCTGTGCCTGTGCATAGAAAGGGCCTGTCTGTTTACAGAGGCTTTGCACGGAGCAGGCCCTTTGGTTGGTGGGGCCTAGAGGGGCTGCAGGGATTGGCCAGGCCCAGCCTGCAGCAAACACACTGCTTGCCTCAGGCTGCAGCAAGTTCTCTGTGGGAAGTACCAGGCCCAGAGGGAGGGGGAATTCATATCCAACCCCTCTTTTCTGCCGGGGCAGCCTGCGGGGCTGTGGATGAGGGAGCTGCATTGTCATTAGCAGAAAGCTTGGGGGTGGGGGAGCCCCAGCCCCCGGGGTTACACTGGTATCTCCCCAAGAGCGCCCGGGTTAGTATGGGCCAGCCCTGGCCTGGGGGGACGCACCTTTCACATCGCCCCATTGGCTGAGCCCGGGAAGTACCAGCATCTGAGCGGCACTGTCCCGGAGTGGTGCCTGGTCATAGAATCATAGAACATCAGGGTTGGAAGGGACCTCAGGAGATCATCTAGTCCAACCCCCTGCTCAAAGCAGGACCTAATCCCAACTAAATCATCCCAGCCAGGGCTTTGTCAAACCTGACCTTAAAAACCTCTAAGGAAGGAGATTCCATCACCTCCCTAGGTAACCTATTCCAGTGCTTCACCACCCTCCTAGTGAAAAAGTTTTTCCTAATATCCAACCCAAACCTCCCCCACTGCAACTTGAGACCATTACTCCTTGTTCTGTCATCTGCTACAACTGAGAACAGTCTAGATCCATCCTCTTTGGAACCCCCTTTCAGGTAGTTGAAAGCAGCTATTAAATCCCCCCTCATTCTTCTCTTCTGCAGACTAAACAAGCACAGTTCCCTCAGCCTCTCCTCATAACTCATGTGCTCCAGCTCCCTAATCATTTTTGTTGCCCTCTGCTGGACTCTTTTCAATTTTTCCACATCCTTCTTGTAGTGTGGGGCCCAAAACTGGACACAGTACTCCAGGTGAGGCCTCACTAATGTCAAATAGAGGGGAATGATCACGTCCCTCGATCTGCTGGCAATGCCCCTACTTATACAGCCCAAAATGCCGTTAGCCTTCTTGGCAACAAGGGCACACTGTTGACTCATATCCAGCTTCTCGTCCACTATAACCCCTAGGTCCTTTTCTGCAGAACTGCTGCCTAGCCACTCGGTCCCTAGTCTGTAACAGTGAATGGGATTCTTCCGTCCTAAATGCAGGACTCTGCACTTGTCCTTGTTGAACCTCATCAGGTTTCTTTTGGCCCAATCCTCTAATTTGTCTAGGTCCCTCTGTATCCTATCCCTACCCTCCAGCGTATCTACCACTCCTCCCAGTTAAGTGTCATCTGCAAACTTGCTGAGAGTGCAGCCCATGCCATCCTCCAGATCATTAATGAAGATATTGAACAAAACCAGCCCCAGGACTGACCCTTGGGGCACTCCACTTGAAACTGGCTGCCAACTAGACATGGAGCTGTTGATCACTACCCATTGAGCCCGACAATCCAGCCAGCTTTCTATCCAACTTATAGTCCATTCATCCAGCCCATACTTCTTTAACTTGCCGGCAAGAATACTGTGGGAGACCGTATCAAAAGTTTGCTAAAGTCAAGCAATAACACATCCACTGCTTTCCCCTCATCCACAGACCCAGTTTTCTCTTCATAGAAGGCAATTAGGTTAGTCAGGCATGACTTGCCCTTGGTGAATCCATGCTGACTGTTCCTGATCACTTTCCTCTCCTCTGAGTGCTTCAGAATTGATTCCTTGAGCACCTGCTCCATGATTTTTCCAGGGACTGAGGTGAGGCTGACTGGCCTGTAGTTCCCCGGATCCTCCTTCTTCCCTTTTTTTAAAGATGGGCACTATATTAGCCTTTTTCCAGTCATCCGGGACCTCCCTCAATCGCCAGGAGTTTTCAAAGATAACGGCCAACGGCTCTGCAATCACATCCGCCAACTCCTTTAGCACCCTCGGATGCAGCGCATCTGTCCCCATGGACTTGTGCTCGTCCAGTTTTTCTAAATAGTCCTGAACCACTTCTTTCTCCACAGAGGGCTGGTCAGCTTCTCCCCATACTGTGCTGCTCAGCGCAGCAGTCTGGGAGCTGACTTTGTTCGTGAAGACAGAGGCAAAAAAAGCATTGAGTACATTAGCTTTTTCCACATCCTCTGTCACTAGGTTGCCTCCCTCATTCAGTAAGGGGCCCACACTTTCCTTGACTTTCTTCTTGTTGCTAACATACCTGAAGAAACCCTTCTTGTTACTCTTGACATCTCTTGCTAGCTGCAACTCCAAGTTTGATTTGGCCTTCCTGATTTCACTCCTGCATGCCTGAGCAATATTTTTATACTCCTCTCTGGTCATTTGTCCAATCTTCCACTTCTTGTAAGATTCTTTTTTGCATTTAAGATCAGCAAGGATTTCACTGTTTAGCCAAGCTGGTCGCCTGCCATATTTACTATTCTTTCTACACATTGGGATGTTTTTTTCCTGCAACCTCAATAAGGATTCTTTAAAATACAGCCAGGTCAGGTGCAGCCGGCCAGGCAGGAGCGAGGGACATGGTCTGCTGCTAACCCCTGCGAGGCCTCACTCTGCTGCCTGGCCCAGTGTCACCATGGGCACCAAGGCAACACCCACCCCCTGGCTGGCTGCATTGTACCCTGCTCTGCCCAGGTGTGAGTGGGGATCCAGGGGCTGGGTAGTGGGGGGTCTGGCCCAAATAGTGGGATTCATCTTCTGCCCTGGCTACACTGGTGTGAAGGAGCAGGAAATAGCCCCCGTATGGCTGGAGAACGAGTGCTGGCTCTGCCCCCGGGCAGAAAGTGTCCTGGTGGGGGGAGCTGAGGCAGTCCAGCGCTGCAGTGGCTCAGACAGGGCCCTGGCCCTGGCAGCCCCTGGCTAGCAGTGGTGTAATCTGCCTCCCCTCTGTTCCAGGCCTTGGGGTGAGTCAGGCCCAGGGAGCGAAGAGAGCGGGTTTGCACCACAGTGGGCCAGATGTGTCCCTCTCCCCAGAGCAGAGCTGGCCATGCACACTGGAAGGGAGCAGTGCTTCACTTTGGCCCAAGCAAGCTGGCCCATTGCATGCTGGGAACAGCATCTTGGTAGTAACAATGAAGGTGCTGACAACCTGCGCCTGTGGATCGGCCAGGACTGGGGGGGGCCCTGGGCAAAGCAGGCCCCACAGAGGAGGCCAATAAGCCACAACCAGTGAGACCTGCAGGATGTGGCCTGTGTGCCGCAGGAGGGTATGAAATATGTCCCAGTGAGCTGTACAAGGCTGGGGAACTGTCTCCTCAAGGGAAGCAATGGAGGCCAAATATAAACATGATCATCAATATCTTTAATGGTCCATGGCTCATGGGTAGGGCCCTACCGAATTCACAGCCTTGAAAAACCCATCACAGACCGTGAAATCTGGCCTCCCCCTGTGAAATCTAGTCTTTTGTGTGCTTTTACCCTATGCTATACAGATTTCATGAGGGAGACCAGCATTTCTCAAACTGAGAGTCCTGACCCAAAAGGGAGTTGCAGGGGGGTTGCAAGGTTATTTTAGGGGGGTTGTGGTATCGCCACCCTTATTTCTGCACTGCTGCCTTCAGAACTGAGTGGCCGGAGAGTGTTGGCTGCTGACTGACGGCCCAGCTCTGCGGGTAGCAGCGCAGAAATAAGGGTGGCAACACCATACCATGCCATCCTTACTTCTGTGCTGCTGCTGATGGGGCACTGCCTTCAGAGCTGGTTTCCTGACCAGCAGACGCCGCTCTCCAGCTGCCCAGCTCTGAAGGCAGCACCGCCGCCAGCGGCAGTGCCAAAGTGAGGGTAGCAATACTGCAAACCTCCCTTCCAATAACCTTGCGACCCCCCCACATATTCTTTTTGCGTTAGGATCCCTAGAATTACAACACCGTGAAATTTCAGATTTAAACTGAAATCATGAAATTTAAAAAAATTTAAATCTTATGACCGTGAAATTGACCAAAATGGACTGTGAATTTGGTAGGGCCTGGAACAATGCTGCCTCTGGCGGGACACAACTGAGAGTATCAATTCAGGACAAATTGTTTAGAGCAGGGCAGTTACAGCCCAAGGCTGGGTTTCCTTTACTATCAAGACACACCAAACCAGCCAAACAAAGAGGACCCCAGTTTTACCCCACTGGCTAACCATCAGTCATACTAGCAATTCCCTCAGACATTCCAGTTTCCCAGTATCATCACCAGCAGCCACTTCTTATGGGGACAAATGGTTATGAAAACCAATACCCCAGTAAAAAAAAAAAAGGGTTCTCCCGATCCCAAAGGACCAAGCCCCAGATCCAGGTCTATATACAAGTTAGATCTTAACCACAAATTATGCTGTTGCCAATCCTTTAGAATCTAAAATCTAAAGGTTTATTCATAAAAAGAAAGAAATAAGGTGAGAGTTAAAATTGGTTAAATGGAATCAATTACATACAGCAATGGCAAAGTTCTTGATTCAGGGTTGTAGCAATGATGAATAAACTGCAGGTTCAAATCAAGTCTCTGGAGTACATCCACAGCTTGGATGGGTCATTCAGTCCTTTGTTCAGAGCTTCAGTGTAGCAAAGTCCCTACAGAAGTAAGAAGCAGTACTGGAGACAAAGTAGAGGGGTTTCCAGGGCCTTTTATATTCTTTCTCTCTTGGGTGGAAACCCCTTTGTTCTCCTGTGCAAAATCACAGCAACAAGATGGAGTTTGTAGCCACCTGGGCAAGTCACATGTCCATGCATGACTCAGTTTGCAGGCGGCAGCCATTGCTAACATGCTACCTTGAATGTCCCAGGAAGACTTCTCATATGTGGATTGAAGTCTCCCAAGGTCCATTGTCAGTTAAGTGGTTCTTGATTGGACACATAATCTGCAAATTCCTTTCTCAAGAAGCTGACCAAATGCTTCACTAATGCTACTTAGAATCAAACACATTGAGATACAAGTACATAGCCAATATTTATAACTTCAATTACAAAAATGGTACACACATACAGATAGCATAATCATAACCAGCAAATTATAACCTTTTCATAGACACCTCACACAACAACCTTTGTACAATATTTGTCGTAAATATATAACAGTGGTTGCAACAATGATCTATACAGTTCATGTCAATAACGTAACACGGCCCTACTCATTGGTCCATTTCAGGAGCAAGGAACAGGAGCAGCTGAGGGAGAGAATTAGCCTGATGTGCCACGGACATGATTATTTAATTAACCCTTGTTAATGAGGATAAAAGTAGGTCCCGTTCCACATAGTGACCCTGAGACATTCATACAGCACTACTGGGAAGGGGCAGAAAAGAGAATTTTTCTCACAGAGATGGGCTAGTTCCAACGGGAAATAATTGCAGTGTCCCAGCAGCACCTAGTACGGAGCTGCCTGCGCATCCATACGCCCAGTGCAGGCCCCTCAGAGGAAGGGAAATGCATTGTCAGTGTCATAACAAACACCATCATGGCCTGGGCATTGACCGTCATGGACCACCTGCTTCCTTGGACAAAGATGGGACGTGGCTGGGACTGGGGGTATGTGAGGGTGACTGGGGGATATTGCTGAGATTGGGGGACCCCTTGGATGAGTGGGGAACACAGCTGGGACTGGGGGATCCCCTGGAAGGGGAGGGGACACAGCTGGGACTGGGTGTGTGTGAGGGTGACTGGGGGACATGGCTGGGACTGGGGGTGTGTGAAGGTGACTGGGGGACACAGCTTGGACTGGGTGTGGGTGGGTGATGGGGGGACACAGCTGGGACTGGGTGCATGTGGGTGACTGGGGGACACAGTTTGGACTGTGTGTGTGTGAGGGTGACTGGGGGGACATGGCTGGGACTGGGGGACCCCCTGGAAGGAGAGGGGACACAGCTGGGATTGGGGAGGCAGCCATGGGTGAGGAGCAGAATCCCACCCCATGCCACACAGCCCCCCCAGCCCCAGGCTGCACCCCCTATGTGCCAGGCAAGTGGGAGAGCCATTGAGCACGTGCCCACAAGCTGAATTATGCCCCTCCTGGGAACGCATCGTGTGAATGGGCTGGTGTGTGTGTTCATCGCTTCCCTCTGCTGGCTCAAGTCAGAGCTGCTCCGCACTGAGCTGAAGGCCCTCCCCTGCTGTCAGCCAACGGAGGCTCAGTGGCAGGGGCTTGCGCACTTTGACCCCTGCTCCACATAGACTTCCAAGTGCTCTTCATCACCCAGCACCCTTGGGGCAGGTGCTGACTGCCCCCGCTCTGTCGGTCATCTTAAGGGGCCACAGTTGGCTCTCCCCGTGGACACGCTCCCCCGGCTCCCCTCATGCCCTGCTAAGGCACTTTGGGAAGGGCTGTGGGCAGGGAGCTGGCCCTGCCATACGTGCCCATGCAGAGGTGCTTTCCGTGGAGAAAGCACTGCGTTCCCCAGAGCTTTCGGCAGGACAAGCTCGCTGGGGACAGAGGCTCAACTCTGTATGTGAGGGGCTGTGTGGGGAGCTGGGCACTCATTAGGACTCTGACGTCTCCAGGGGCTGCAGTGCAGTATCTCCGTGCTAGGGATGGCTGCGTTCTGCTTTGAGTGACGGTCCCTATTGCATTCCACCGCGGGCTACGGATGTGCACTAGGCGCCCGGAGCCAGAGAATGTGAAAGTCATGACATTGGTCTGCGTATGCGCCTGGCTTACCTCCACCTTCCAAATGAGGGGATAAAGTGAGGGATGGACCAACCACCTCTCCAGTTCCTTCTCACCACTGCAGGGTCCGGATCGGAACCCCTCCGTGTCGGTAGCTTCAACTTCATCCCTTAAAATGTAAAAAATGTAAATCATTTTAGCATTTTATATGGTTCGTAATTTTAGTGTTAGATTGATCTTTGGGGGACACCCTCCCATACCCTGTGCGGGTACTGGACTGTGCCCAGGACTTTGGGCTTCAGACTCTGCACTTCCTGCGCATGATCCTTCTTGATCAGCGATGACCATCAGTGCTGCCCATAGTGCCTCCGGGAAGCTCACATTGCAGCAAGGTGCAGCATCTGCTGCTCCTTCCCCAGCCCTACCTGAGAGGGGCGGGAACTCTGCCTCTGAAAACACCTCATGAGCCATGAGACCACAATCGGATTCAGGCCAGGGAACCCTCCATACCTCGCCTGACTTAGCAAGAAGCGAGTCTCCTGCTCATAGACTCATAGACTTTACGGTCAGAATGGACCATCATGATCATCTAGTCAACCTCCTGCACATTTCAGGCCACAGAACCTCACCCACTCTTGCAATAGGCCTGTAACTTCTGGCTGAGTTACTGAGTCCTCAAATCATGGTTTAAAAGCTTCAAGTTACAGAGAATCCACCATTTACACTGGTATAAACCTGCCCGTGACTCGTGCCCCAAGCTGCGAAGGAAGGTAAAAAAACCCCAAGTTTTCAGCCAATCTGACTTGGGGTGAAATTCCTTCCTGACCCCAAATATGGCAATCAGTTAGACCCTGAGCATGCGGGCAAGACACCTGGGAAAGAATTCTCTGTAGTAACTCAGAGCCCTCCCCATCTAGTGCCCCATCTCTGGCAGCTGGAGATATTTGCTGCTAGCAGTCACTAGGCAGTCCCATCAGACCATCCCCTCCATACACTTATCAAGCTCAGTCTTGAAGCTAGTTAGGTTTTCTGCCCCCACTGCTCCCCTTGGAAAGCTGTTCCAGAACTTCACTTCTAAACCTTCATCTAATTTCAAGCCTAATCTTGTTGATGGCCAATTTATATCCATTTGGTCTTGTGTCTACATTGGCACTTAACTTAAAAAACTCCTCTCCCTCCCTGGTGTTTATCCCTCTGATGGATTTATAGAGAGCAATTCTATCTCCCTCAGCCTTCGTTTGGTTAGGCTAAACAAGCCAAGCTCTTTGGTGATATGTCTGACATTGGTGGCAGAAAATCTACTGCCATAGAGTCCTGGCGGGATCTTCTCAGGAGCCAAGGAAGCACTCTCATACGCCTGAAACTAAGTCTGCCTTGAAATCCACTTTGAAGAAGTTGGATGTGGCTCTGAGCAAGCCCAGCACCTCAGCCCAAGAGGGCTTTATACACCCTAAGTCCGAGAGGCTTTACAAGAAAGTCCATAAACACAGGTAGGGCTGTTTGGCACCACCCGCCCCCCCCCCCCTGCATTTCCACCCCCAAGAGGGCAGAAAAATATTCTTATGTGCTGGCGAAAGGGGCTGAATTTTTGTTTTCTCACCCCAGTCCCAACTCTTTGGTAGTCCAAGCAGCTTCCAAAAGGGTTAGACAGCAATACCCCCAGTCTACCCCTGTGGACAAAGAGGGTAAACGTCTAGACCTACTGGGGAGAAAGGTCTTTTCGTCATCTAGCTCCAGTTCAGGATAGCCAACTACCAAGCACTACTGGCCAAGTATGGTTTCCTGAACTATTCAAAGTTGGCAGAGTTCACAGACAGCCCTTCACAACAGGACAGAGCTCGTTTCCAGGCACTGATAGACGAAGGCAAAGACTGCTCTCCAATCCGCAGTGATGCCACGGACATCTCTAGAGCCATGGATATGGCCATTGTTATGTGCAGAGTCATGGCACCATGTGTCAGGGTTCCCTAAAGAGGTTCCAGAATACTGGGGAGGACCTCCCCTTTGGTGAATCATAGTTGTTCAGTCAGAAGTCAGACGAGTCCCTTCATACCTTAAAGGACTCGATACCTCCATACCTTAAAGGACTCTCTGCGGATATATACACCTGTCCCCAAGGGAAAGTTCCATTGACAGTCATCTGGAGTCTAGACTTAGACCCATGGCTCAACAGTTTTTTCATCAGAGGCCCTACAAAACACCACTCAAAAGGCAGAAGGTTCAAGGGACCCATATCCCTACATCTGTGGCAACAGGCTCAGCTTCCCAATCTCAGCCTCCAACGAGGCACTATTTTTGACAGGACCTCGAGAGCTGCTGCGAGCCACTGAGTCCGACATCGCCTGACCGTCACACACCATTTGGAGGTCATCTAACACTCTTTATCATCAGCTGGAGTGCAATAACCATAGACCAGTGGGTGCTGAACATCATCCTCTCTGGCTATACGATTGAGTTTGCATCTCTACCTCCTGCACAACCCCCTTCGGGAATCATTCTCAAACAAGAGGTACTCTACTTATTAGACCAAAGAGCAATAGAACATGTCCCTTCTCAATACCAAGTGAGTGGCTTTCACTCAGCTTACTTCATGATACCCCAAAAGAAGGGCAGATGGAGACCAATTCTCAACCTCCACCATCTGAATGGCTTCATTCGCAAATTCAAGTTTTGTGTGGGCATGCTGGGCTCTATAATACCATCCCTAGAAAAGGATATGTGGTTTACAGCTCTGGATATGGAGGATGCCTACTTTCATGTCAATATTCATCTCACTCACAGGTGCTTCCTCAGATTCGTGGTGGGCCCTGACTTTTTCAGTGCAGAGTGTTCCCTTTCAGCATAGCAACCACTCCCAGAGTCTTCACCAAAGAATTTGCAGTAATGGCAGCTCAGGCCAGATATCTTGATCTCATTGTCTCTGCTACCTCAAGGATTGGTTCCTTGTTGCCAGATCACAACAGGAGGCCCATAAGTCAACTCTAATGATGCTACATCTTCTCTCTTCCCTGGATATTAGCATAAACACAAAAATATCTGTTCTCATATCCTCACAGTCTCTGGACTTCATCAGGGCCACCCTGGATTTGGTCACTGCAAGAGTGTACTTGCCCAAAGACAGGTTTCAGACCATAAACAACATTATAACCCAGATTACAAACAACCCTCAGGTACTGATCAGGACTTGCCTCTCTCTCTCCAAGGTCATATGGCCACCTGGACTCATGTCACTCCATTCGCAAGACTATACCTTCATTGCCTTCAAGTGTGGCTTCCGTCGGCATACTCTCCAAACTGCCATCCCATGAGCTTCATGGTAACACTCCCTGCAAATGGTTTCTTCCCTACTGTGGTGAATGGATCCTTGACAGGTATACGTGTGCGTCCCTTTTCTCCCCTCCTCGCCACAGACACATGCCTGTTTGGTTGGATGCCCCAAGAGTCCAGGATGCACCTCAACATTCTGAAGTTGGGCACTGTTCAGAAGGCATGTGAAGCTTTTCTCCAATTCATCTGTGCTCACCATGTCCTGATACTGTCCGACAACATTACATCCGTCATCTATATCAACAAGCAGGGAGGAGCGAGATACATCTCCCAGTGTGTGGAAGAGGTCAGCTTGTGGAACTGGTGCATGAGCAACCAAGCACCCTATCAGTAGCCTATCTTCCCGGGAAACAAAATATGCTCTTGGACACCATCAGCAGGCATTTTTAGCTGACCATGAGTGGGAACTCCACAACTCGGTACTGTGCAACATCCTCGATCTATGGGGAACCTTAACCGGGGGTCTGTTCCATAGGGAACAGAAAATGCACCACCTGCTACCCCAGAGGAGCCCGAGGTCACCATTCTCAAGGTGATGCTCTGATTCTCCCTTGGTCAGATCAATTGAACTATGATTCCTTCTGCTATGATCAATTGAACTATGATTCCCTCCGCTATCACTCCTGCCATGAGTTCTATGCAAAATCAGATAGCACCAAGCATGAGTTATCCTGATCGCCTCTTCCTGGCCCAGACAGTTTTGGTTCCCAAATCTCCTGCACATATCATCACAGGTACCTATCATTCTCCTGACATTTCCCGAGCTCCTGACCCAACGGAACAGCAAGATCGAGCACCTCGATCCATGTACGCTTCACCTCAGGGCTTGGGTTTTGGATGGGCATCGTCCTTAGAAAACTCATGTTCCACAGCTATACGAGATGTACTTTCCAATAGTAGGAAGGATTCCACTAGACAGTGTTACCTGGAAAAGTGGAAACGTTTTTCTTCTTCAGTGCATCAAAAGAATATTCTTCCACAAAATACAGGTATCCCTCTGATAGTGGGTACATCCTTTCTCTAAAGACATCTGGCCTGTCCATCAGCTCCTCACGAGTCCACTTGGCAGTGATCAGTGTGTGCCATTCTCCCTTTCAAGGGCACTCAGTCTTCACTCAGCCACTGACCACCAGATTTTGGAATAATCAGAACCATCCCCCCGTCCCCAAGCCTGTCCCTCAGTGGGACTTGAACCTTGTTCTCTCTGCACTCAAAAGGCCACCCTTAGAACCCCTAGCTTCCTGTTCCATGTCCCTGCTCTCTGTGAAGATCTTGTTTCTTTTAGGTATCACCTCAGCTGGAAGGGTTGGTGCACTTGGCGCGACGATGGCAAATCCTCTGAACTCTGTATTCCATAAAGATAAGGTTTGTTACGTTTACACCCCAAATTTTCTTTCAATTTCACTTGAACCAATTGATCCACTTACCTGTGTTCTTTCCTAAAGCACACACTTCCTGACAGGAGCAGAGACTCCACACCCTCGATGTGTGGTGGGCCTTGGCCTTTAACCTACACAGAACAAGACCAATCAGGAAGTCCCCAAGACTGTTGATTGCTATAACGGAAAGACTCAGTGGACACGCAGAGGCTTTCCAAATGGATCTCTGGCTGCATTCTGCTCTGCTATCAGCTCACAGACCCACAGACTCTTAAGGTCAGAAGGGATCATCATGCTCATCTAGTTTGACCTCCTGCGCATCGCAGGCCACAGAACTTCAGCCACTCCTGTAATAGACCCCTAACCTCTGGCTGAGTTACTGACATCCTCAAATCAGGGTTTAAAGGCTTCAAGTTACAGAAAATTCAACATTAATTCATCAGCTATCGAACCCTTCCCTCCGCCCCCCAGGGGTAAGAGCTCATTCCAGGAGAGCACAAGCAGCAATTCTGGCAGTGCTTCAGGAGGTGCCCTTCCTTGATGTCTGTAAACCAGCCACGTGGGGCTCCATTCACACCTTTACGAGACACTATGCCCAGGCCAGGTCTCCTCTGCTGGTGCCTCCTTTGGAACAGCTGTCCTTCGCTTAGCCCAGCTGTCGGCTTCCTCACACCCTCCTCCCACTGCTTGTCAATCACCCCTGGTGGAATACAGTAGGGAACAGCACTCGAAGAAGAAGGGGATGTTACTTACTGGTAACTGGAGGTTCTTTGAGATGCATGGTCCCTAACTGTATTCCACTCCCTGCCCTCCTTCCCCTCTGCTGCAGGTTGGGGAGAAGGAACTGTAGAAGCAATTGATCTGCCCCACCCTTTATACCCTCGGTCAGAGGCACAAGGCAAGTTAGGGCACATGTGCGGACCAGCAGACCCGACTTTCACATTCTCCAGTTCCGGGCACATGGCGCATGCGTAACACACAGTGGAATGCAGACAGGGACCACACATCTCGAAGAACCTCCCGCTACAGGTCAGTAACCTCCTTACTGGGCTCCTTCCAGCTGTGGCTCATTAGAGGGCCTGAAAGAGGCCAGAGAGTCACTGAGCTTCCCGTTCTGACTGGGCCCGTATCAGCCGTGTGATAGCCTCAGAGTTCTCCCTGGGGTGGGGGGGCTGCACTGGCCCCCGAAGGGCATTGACATCTGTTCCTCTCATGAAGAAGGAATCCTCTAACCTGGAGTTATGCCTGATGAATTAGCCATGCCCAGAGGCAGCTGGCACACCCAGCATTTGGCACCCAGATGGCTGCCCCTGGGTGCTGCCTCAGACACATTATTTCCAAAACTTTAAACCTATGGAAACTGCAGCCCCAGGCAAGCTGTGTGCCAAGGCTAAGCTAACCTGTGAGGAGCCCAGCATATTAGCAGTAAGTCCAAATTGTCTGGTCTCCCATCATGCAGCTGGTGCCTTGGCAGTCGAAGTGTGGCAATCCCTGTGGGAATCAGCAGGGTCTTAGCTCTCCTCACCAGTGTCCTGAGGGTTGGGCCCTGAATACTGAACACCTGCAGGCTTCTCTAAAAGGGCTGGGATGGGGTTTGATTACTGAACAGACTGATCTCCAGCCCAGCTGTGTCTCTCTGCTTCCACACCCCCATGACGGAGTCTACTCAGCACAGATGGCGCGGCCTCCTGGCGGTTCTGGGGATTAGCTCTACCAAGCTAACGCCCCCTCCAGCAGTTGCACTGCATCGCTCTGGCTTTCTCTCTCTCCGGCCCCTCTCTCGTTCCAGGCACTGTAGCCTCCCCTCAGCGGCTCGGCCCTCCGGCCAGCGTACTCGGTGGTTTCCTCACCCGGAGTGTCTTTCAAAGTCACAGAAAGTGTCAGGTAGCCCCCATGCCCACTGCCCTGACAGTGTCACTCCATCAGTGACCCCGGCTGCCTTCCCATTCATTGCCCCAGATGCTGCTCCCTCAGCAGCTGGGCGGGGAACCAGGCCCATAGAATCATAGAATATTAGGGTTGGAAGAGACCTCAGGAGGTCATCTAGTTCAACCCCCTGCTCAAAGCAGATCAACCCCAACTAAATCATCCCAGCCAGGGCCTTAAAAACCTCTAAGGATGGAGATTCTACCCCTAGTCCAGGTTCCAGTCCAGCTCCCTGCAGTGCACAGTTCAGGTGTGCCTCTCTGCCACCGTCTTCTCTCCCCACGGCTTCTTTCTCCCCTATCTAGAGTTGCAAGGTGTCCAGTTTTCGATTGGAACACCCAGTCAAAAAGGGACCTTGGCAGCTCCGGTCAGCACCGCTGACCAGGCCATTAAAAGTCCAGTTGTCCCCAGGCAGGCTGGGGTACAGGAGGGGGTTCAGAGTGCTGGCTCCCCGCAGCGCTCACCTCAGGTGCCTCCCAGGAAGTGGTGACATGTCCCTGCAGCTCCTAAGTGTAGGGTTGGCCAGGGAAGCTCTGCAAGCTGCCCCCAAGCGCTGCCTCTGCCCCTGCAGCTCCCATTGGCCGCGGATCCAGGGGAGCCTGTAGCCCGAACTCCCTCCCGCACCCCCAGCCCTGAGCCCCCTCCCACACCCCAAACCCCTCATCCCCGGCCCCACCCCAGAGCCTGCAACCCCAGCTGGAGCCCTCACCCCCCCACACTCAAACCCACAGCCCTGAGCTCCCTCCCACTCCCAAACTCCCTCCCAGAGCCCACATCCTTCCCCCCCACACACACCCCAATCCCCAGCCCAGAGCCCTCACCCCCTCCCGCACCCCAACTCCCTGCCCCAGCACGGTGAAAATGTTCTAGTGAGTGAGGGTGGGGGAGAGGGAGCAATAGAGGGAGGGGGGAGGGGCCCTAGGGAAGGGGCGGGGCCTCAGTGAAGGGGCAGGGCAGGGCAAGGCTATTTGGTTTTCTGCAAATAGAAAGTTGCCAACCCTACCCCTACCTCAGGAAGTGGGGTTGGCACTGTTGTGGCAGGCCCATCTGATTGGGCCCTCTTGGCCTAACTCAGCCCCCTGAGGGCCAGTGTGGGGAGTATGGCCCCTCACCCCACTCAGCACGTTTCAGTGGGGTAATGATGTTCACACAACATTAGAGCTGTACAGCTAAGCGCTGCAAAGTCAATGACTGCTGAGATGGGTCTGCACTGAAACCTGCACCTTGCCCCTTGGATCGTCTCAGCCCTGTCGTATCACAGCATCTTGGGCTGTCCTCGCCGCATGAGACATTATGGACTTGCAGGAAGATTTATTAGCGGAGCACGGCTGGCAGGGTTGTTATCACTGATCACGTGTATTCTGCTGTAGTACTTGAGGAGCAGCACATGCTCCTGTCATTGAAGGCTGCGTGGAAGTTCCCCGGGGCAGAGGTGAGGCTGTGTGGGCAGCCAGAGCATTATAATTCCTCCCCTGCCCCCTTTTGGCTGGTTAACTCTACTGTTGCATTCAGGGGAAGGGTGGGGAATTCCTCACAGAAGGAGCGTCCATCTCTGGGGGAATGGGGTGGCCAACATTGCAAACTGAGCACTTAAATTGTAATCCATGGGATTGTTTGTGTGGATGGGAGCGTCTCCCAGCCGCCCATGGAGAAGGACCCAGAGCACAGTCCCTCTGAACAGATCCAGGGCTGGCGGCCCCATTTGAGAAGTGCTCAGAATGCTTCAGGACATTAAAGAACACATATAGCCACTGCCACGGGCTGGGGCAGAGCCTGGGCAGCACTTGAACCATGCAGAGAGGCTGCACTGGGGCCCAGCTGGCAGCACTGTGCCCCCCCAGCTGCATGGAACAGGCTCCACAGCAGCCTGGGCACAGCCAGCTCAGTTTGGCAGTAGCCTGAGGACAGGGCCCCGTGCAACTGATCTGGGAGGGCAGCGGGGCACAGCCCGTCACTTGGAAGCGGCTTGGAGGCCTGGAGAGGTGGCTGTGCAAAGATGGGTCTGTCCGCTGTAAAGGGGAGTCAAGAGGGGACAGGATACAGGGTACCAAGTAGAGAATGGGATGGAGAAGGTAAATGGCACACTGCTCTCACGCACACACACCACACACACACACAAGACAAGAGCAAGGGAAAAGACAGCACATTTACACCACTCAAAGGACATCTTGTAAGATGAGCATGTCGTTATCTTGTGGAACTCACTGGCACAGGATGTCACTAAGGCCAGGAGCTAAGGAGGATTAGAGATCACAGGGATAAGGGAAACACCCATAGTTACAGGAGATGGGACCCTCCTGCTTTGGGCATGAGCTCACCACATACTGGTGGGGTCGGGAAGGCATTTCCCTTAGGGGCAGGGTAATAAATAATTGTCCACCAGGGTAATAAAAAATTGTCCACCTGTCTTTTGAAGTAGCTGGTGCTGGCCGCGGTCAGGGAAGTGGAGCAGTGGGTTGTGGGTCTTATCTGCTTGTGCACCTCCTAGCTTTCTACTCCAGGCCTGGGCTCGTATGCCCCAGCTGCTGGGAAGCAGAGCATCCCGCTGCAGGAGCCAGTCTGAGCTGGGCGCTTTGACTGGCCACTTCTGCCCACTGTTGACTGGCTTCATCGGTCTTCCTGGGAGCAGCAGGTGCATTGCCCCATGGGCTGTTTCAGTGCTGGGGCTGCGACAGGCAGCACTGTGGGCAATGAGTGAAATCAATGGCCAGGCCTCCAGGCAGTCCCTTGTCTGGGGTGGGTTTGGAAAGCACCTGGCACACTTTGGGGGCTGCCCAGACCCCTCACAGGGCTGGGGACGTGGCAGCCAGTGCTCCCAAGAGGCTCAGAATGGGGACAGCGGGCAGCTGCGGGTCAGAGCAATGGGGCACTGGCATCGTTGTGTCTAAAGGCTCAGGACTCTGGGTCATAGAATCATAGAATATCAGGGTTAGAAGGGACCTCAGGAGGTCGTCTAGTCCAACCCCCTGCTCAAAGCAGGACCAATCCCCAAACAGATTTTTGCCCCAGATCCCTAAATGGCCCCCTCAAGGACTGAATTCACAACTCTGGGTTTAGCAGGCCAATGCTCAAACCACTGAGCTATCCCTCCCCCCTATCGAATAGCTCAGCAGTGCTGAGTATGGGGAGCCCAGGGCTGGAATGGTGGGCGGCTGGTAAGGGACATTGCCAGAGCTGTGGACCCCAGGGCTGGAATAGCAGGACAGGACTGTGGTGCCCCAGAAGAGTTCTCTTTGGGAGTTAGCACAGCACCTGGCTACGCTGTCTGGCTCTCTGCAGCACTCCCACCAGTCATATTGACAAGCACCCCTTGTCAATATGTGCCTCCCGCCCCTTTTTGATTTGCCTCTCAAAGCCGTGAATGCCTTGGAGCGCCGGCTGGCCAAAGGGATGCCTACAACTCCCCTGGCACCTGCCATCGGAGTCAGAGGGGCAGAACGCAGGAGAGAAGGCAGTTGCGGAGGACAGGAGTTATGCCTGGGCAGAATGGAAGTGGGCCCAGGTCAAGCATTGTAAAGAAGGGGCAGGAAGATCAAATGTAGAAGGAAGGCAAGATTTAGAGGGCCTTGAACTGTGCTGAGCTGATGAGCTATGGACAGCACCTAACATCCTCATTTACAGCTGCCTTCGTTGCAGAAAAGAGAGTGGACCTGGGACGAGAGCAAAATGCTGGTGATGCAGGATCCCATCTACAGGTAAGAGCCCCTCAAGGTGGAATGCGGCTCCCCTGGGCTGTGATGCTGCCCAGCCAGTGCTCTGGGGGTGCCTGGAGCTGTCCTGGGCTCTCACACAGCCCAGCCAGTGCCCTGGGGGTGCCTGGAGCTCCCCTGGGATGTGACGCTGCCCAGCCAGTGCCCTGGGGGTGCCTGGAGCTCCCCTGGGCTGTGACGCTGCCCAGCCAGTGCCCTGGGGGTGCCTGGAGCTGCCCTGGGCTCTGACGCTGCCCACTCAGTGCCCTCGGGGTGCCTGAAGCTCCCTTGGGATGTGATGCTGCCCAGCCACTGCCCTGGGGGTGCTGGCTCTGACACACAGCCCACTGGGCCCCATATTTAGAACCCAGAGGGGGATCATCTGCAGTGCAGGTGCTGGAATTTTAGGGCCCCCAAGGTCACCCCAGACAGGCAGCCGAATCGGAGCCAGGCCAGGAATCACTGAGCCCCTGTAAATGAGCCGCTTCGAGGAAAAACCGTTCTCTGGTAGGGATTAGAGCTGCCCACTGGTGCTCCTCCAAACCTGGGACAGAGGAGCGGAGCGGCGCGGTCCTGAACCCCAGCAGCCTTTAGGCCCACTGGTCCTTGTGTCTGAGACACGGAGCTCCTGCAGCGGCAGGGAAGGGCAGGGCAGGGCTCCATGATCTGCCAGCAACCAAGGTAGGGGTTAGCACGTGCTCTGTGCCAGCCCCTTGCTTTCCCCCACTGGGCACCATCATTGCCCGACTCTTAGCTCGCCCAGGGAGCTGGCTGCTTTGGAGAGCTCCTGAAGGGCACATGCCCCAAATCCGCCCTCTGGCCCAGCGGGGAGGCCCTCAGGGGCTTCCTCCCCATTACACCCCATCACTGCAGCTGCACTGGCAGGACTGGCCTAGCGGGTGCTGCTGGCCAGGGGGAAGAGCTGGGCTAGTGGGTGCTGCTGGCCAGGGTGGCAGAGCCCTGTGGGGGCAGGGCTGGACTAGCAGGTGCTGCTGGCCAAGGGGCAGAGCCTTGTGGGGGCAGGGCTGGCTAGCAGGTGCTGCTAGCCAGGTAGGGGCAGTGCTGGGCTAGTGGATGCTGCTGGCCAGGGGGCAGAGCCCTGCAGGGGCAGGGCTGGGCTAACAGGGTGCTGCTGGCCAGGTGGGGGGCACTGGCAGGGCCAGGTGTGGGGAAGGGGGAGGAAACGTGACTAGGGAAGACGGCAGGTGTCCACCCAATATGGTGGCCCATTCCCTTTCACTGTGAGGGTCTGTGGGGCCCAGTCACCCGTAAGTCACTGATGAGCTGTCGGCCAGTCCCAGCTGCTCTGCTGGCTGCTGTGTGCCCCCCCAGCCAGCACGGTGCCGGTGCTGATAGGGGTAGTGGAAGGGTTGGGAGCAGGGGCAGACCATGAGTACTGCAAGCACCTGGCCCACAAGCAGCATGAGTGAGGCCTTCCAGCCCACTGAGCACCACAGATGGGGCTTGCATTGCAGACGTCCCTCCCTTCTCTCCCTGCAGGATATTCTACGTGTCCCACGACTCCCAGGACCTGAAGATC
Source organism: Trachemys scripta elegans (assembly GCF_013100865.1). Lineage (NCBI taxonomy): Eukaryota > Metazoa > Chordata > Testudines > Emydidae > Trachemys > Trachemys scripta. Next base: position 41,644,578 of record NC_048305.1, on the reverse strand, counting down.
TTCAGCTACATCGCCAGAGACGGCTCCAGCAACGTCTTCAGGTGTAACGTCTTCAAGTCCAAGAAGAAGGTACCTGCGGCAGGGCTGAGGGGATGCAGGGTCTCTGGGAGGGTGCAGGGTGTGGTGTGGCAATGTTGCTGACTCAAACGCGCTGTGCCCATGGGGAGGTCCTGGGAATGGCTGTTTCTTGGATACCCCGGAGCTCCCGGATTCTCCCTCCAGCGCCACCACCAGCCTGCGGCAAGGCAGAGCCCCAAGAGCTCCAGGTATGCCTTGCCTCGGAGGCACGGTAAGGCCAGAAGCGCTCAGCCCCCTCCTCAAACACCCTGCTGTACAGAGCCTTCCGGCCCTTCCTCTGGGACTGGCCAGCAAGGAGCTGCCCAGCCTCCCCACAGCCATTGTCCCATCGTGCACTGGGCAGAGCCAGCAGGGTCCTCTCACTGCAGTGGAGGGTTCTTGGTACCACACCCCTGGGGTCAGCGGATTTGCCTGGCCTGGGCTGTGACAGGACCGGCTCTAGGCACCAGCAAACCAAGCACATGCTTAGGGTGGCACAATTTCAGGGGCGGCATTCTGGCTTCTGCAGTTGCGCTCTCAGAGGGTGTGACGATGCGGTTCTGGCGGAACCCAACTGAGAGTGCCAACTCAGGACAAATTGCTCAAATGGGGCAGTTACAGCCCAAGGCTGGGGTTTTTTCCACCTCTAAGGCAAACCAAACCAGCCAGACTAAGAGGACTTCGGTCTCACCCCACTGGCTAACCGCAAGTCTCACAAGCAATCTCCTTAGACGCTCCAGTTTCCCAGTATTACCACCAGTGCCACTCGTTATGGGGACAAATGGTTATGAAAACCAATACCCCAGTAAAAGAAAAAGGTTCTCCTGATCCCAAAGGACCAAGCCCCAGACCCAGGTCAATATACAAATCAGATCTTACCCACAAATCACGCTGTTGCCAATCCTTCAGAATCTAAAATCTAAAGGTTTATTCATAAAAGGAAAAAGATAGAGATGAGAGTTAGAATTGGTTAAATGGAATCAATAACATACAGTAATGGCAAAGTTCTTGGTTCAGGCTTGCAGCAGCGATGGAATAAACTGCAGGTTCAAATCAAGTCTCTGGAATACATCCCCCGCTGGGATGGGTCCTCAGTCCTTTGTTCAAAGCTTCAGCTTGTAGCAAAGTTCCTCCAGAGGTATGAAGCAGGATTGAAGACAAGATGGAGATGAGGCATTAGCCTTATATAGTCTTTTCCAGGTGTAAGAACACCTCTTTGTTCTTACTGTGGAAAATTACAGCAAAATGGAGTCTGGAGTCACATGGGCAAGTTCCTGCATACTTTGCTGAGACTCAAGGCATATTTGCCTTCTCTCAATGGGTCCATTGTATAGCTGATGGTCCTTAATGGGCCATCAAGCAGGCTAGGCAGAGCTAACACCAGTTTGTCTGGGATGTCACCCAGCAGCATAGCATAAGTTTGAAATACAGACAGTATAGAGCCAATATTTATAACTTCAATTACAAAATTGATACACACATATAGACAGCATAATCATAACCAGTAAACCATAACCTTGTCTTAGACACCCCATTTGACCCCCTTTATACAAGATTTGCATGCCACTACAGGACCTTGGTTGCAACAATGATCTATATGGTCCCAGATTATATCAATAACGTCACAGAGGGTTTTTATTTTTTTTGCTTGGGGCAGCAAAAATCCTAGTGCCAGCCCTGGGCTGCAAAGCCATCCCCTGGCTCCTCACTGCTTCTCTCCCCTCCCAGCACCTGACGCAACTCACCACGGCCAGGACAGAGGTGTTGATGCTGTGACTGATGGGTCAGAGGGTGCAGCGGGCAGCCAAGCTATCTCCATTGCACAGGAGCTGCGAGGCTCGGGCTGTGCTCTGGGAGAGCTGTCATTCCCCAGGCCTTGAAGGGACTGGCCACGCCGGCTGGTTTGGATGTGCAGGGCATGAGGCTGATGTGGCTGTGAGACCCCTTAGGGCAGGACCACGCTGCCCCGGCGTGCTGTTCTCAGAGAGCTGTGGCCATCACCTCTCCCCTCCCCTCCCTGTCAGGGCAGCGAGGAAAAGCTCCCAGCTGCTCCCCCCTCACCCTACCCTGTGCACCAAGGTGGGGCCCCTCACCGAGAGGGGATGGGCAGCAATGGATCGTGCTGTGGGGCTGCACCGGAAACCGTGTGATAATTAACATCCCTGCTAGAGATCCTCGACAGCTGGGAGTCGGCACCCACCGAGCGAGGGGCGGAGTGCTTAGAATGACACCTGGAGCCGAAGCTGGACAAACGCCAGCTAAGGCCAGAGGCCAGTGGAGGCATGATCTGAACTGTGTGGAGGGCAGAGCTGTGCAGCGAGGGCCAGAGGTATTCGAGACAGAAATCACGCACTGTTGCCAACTCCAGTGCAGCTTTTCTGGAGGTAGCACTTAGGGCTAAAAGTTTGGCATGTTCCTAGGAGCCTCGCTGGATCAAGGCCTTAGAGACCATGATGCCACAGGGCCCCAAGGTAGATCAGAGCTCTCCCTTTGTGCCTGGACTAGGGGATGGCTGGGACGCAGCCCTTTGCAGAGCCCTGGGTCCTCGAGCCATCCAGGGCTCCGGCTCAGCCTCAGGATGCTCCCAGGGGTTCTGGTCAGCAAAGCCTCCCGTGCTGTCAGCAACTGCAGCGGTTTGGTGCACGATCTCTACGGCCCATCATCACAGCTCCTCTCTCCTCTGCCCCAGAGCCAGGCCATGCGCATCGTCCGCACCGTGGGGCAGGCCTTCGAGGTCTGCCACAAGCTGAGCCTGCAGCACACCCAGCAGGACGCGGACGGGCAGGAGGATGGTGACAGCGAGGACATGGGTGGCCCAGGTAAGCCGCAGCAGGCGGGGAGAGGCTCTGTGCTCGAGACTCCTGCTGAGGGCAGGCCATGGTCTCCAGTCGTGTTCTTGGCCTGCAGGTGTTTTGTGGCTCGCGCAGGGAGAGGGCTGCCCCCCCGGCGTTGGCGCCCTCCCCCCCCGGAGCAATGTACAGGTGCCGGGTAGTGCAGGGACCCCACAGGGGCGCGAAGGCCAGCAGTGTCTGACAGTGCCATTCTGCCCCCGCTAATGGAGGGCTGTGAGAACAAGGCGTGCACACATCCTCTCCCTCTGGGATGTGAACCCAGAGATGGGAGTGGCATCCTGGCCTTCGTCCTATGGACCTTCCGCCCTGCTGGGAGCCCGTTCACGGGGCTGCGGATTGTGCCATCTGCAAGTGCTCATATTAGACAAACCCCTGTTGGGGATGGTCTAGGTGTGCCTGGTCCAGCCTCGACATGGGGCAAGGGACTGGATCGAGGGCCCTTCCAGCTCTGCAGCCCTGAGATTCTCATTTGCAGCCCATAAACATTTACTTTGTGCACACGTAAAAGTGAGAACACCGTATTAAAGCAATTCCTGGCCTCGAGCAGATCTTCCGTCTCCGCCCTGGGTCTGGCCCTGGGGAATTCTCTGCTCCGAGTCGCAGTGAGCACCAAACAAGCAGCTCCTGAGCCGACAGAGTCTCGGAGGAGTTGCCTCAGCCGGGGCCGAGAAAATGAAGTTACACCGGTCACTGGGGTTACAATACGGCAGTGTGTGGGGAGGGGGCATGCTTGTCTCCCGAGGAGGCGCCAAGTGCCAGTGTCATGGGGCGGGGAGGATCTCGGAAAGGGGATATGCCCCTCCCCATATGATGGACAGAGATGGCACAGACTGGTAGAGGTGACGGGTTGGGGGCATGTGGAGTCACATGCCTCCCAAGATTGATCGGTCACATGGTGCGGTTGGACCCCCTCTCTGTGGGGCAGCTGAGCCTGCAAGCTGGGCAGGGAGAGGCAGAGGCAGGAGGAACAGCTGGCAGCTGCAGGGAGATGCTGCTGCTTTCCGGGGCGGGGGGCGTGACTTGAGCTGTTCCAGGGTTGCCCCCCACTATCAGCAGGCATGGGTCATCTCTGCGGACTGGATTTTGGGTGTACCACAGGTTGGGTTTGGGGGGCGTCAGCAGAGCTGTGGGGGAGGGAGGCAGCCCAGGGCTGAAGTAGAGGGGGGCTGCAGGTCAGGATTGAGGGGCATTAGCAGAGCTGGGGTGGGAAGCCCAGGGCTGGAATAACAGGGCGGCTGCGGGTCAGGATTGAGGGGCATTAGCAGAGCTGGGAGTGGGGAGCCCAGGGCTGAGATAGCAGGGGGCTGCGAGTCAGAACTGAGGAGCATTGGCATCTCTCCTAGGCATGGAGCACGCCAGGGTTAAGCGAGTGCATTTCATGAGGAGTCAAGCCGGAGCCAGTTTGGCGTGTTCTTCCCCATGTGCCAGGTTGGGCCCTGCATACATTTCTCTCTTGTCCATCACCCCAAGGAATGGCTTGGTTCTCAGGTCTGCTCGCCCTCCTGCTCACCCTGCCGGTGCTGAGACAAGGTGTTACATGGGATGTCCCTTAAGCACAAACCTGTGCCCTCAGGGACCCACTGCCAGGCAGCCCCGTTGCAGACCCATTGCCTCTTTCTCCCGCTCCTCCTCCTCATAATTCTGAGCTCTTATAGTGGACTGAACTCAAAACAGCATCATTAGGTGTCAAAGTCATCCCAGCAGGGCATATGGGGCAGTTCATACTCTCAAACCCATTGACATCCAGTCAGACAAGGGCCCCACAAACAACAGTCTCTTCACGCTGTTCCTCTAGGAGTTATGTCAGCAAATACTTTAGCTCAACTGACAGCCTCAGTGTCGGCCAGCACTGCTGCACGCTCCTGTCCTAATGCTGGCCAGGGCCCATGTATCCTGCCCTCCTGCTGCCCAGTGATTGGCTGTGCAATCCCTCTGCTGCACAGCTGTACTCTGTAGAAGGTGACTGCCTGCCTTTCTCAGAGGAGAGTTCTCCAGAAAGTGAGCCGAGCACAGAGTGAGATAGGGCTGCATCCTGAGCCTGCTCACAGCCTGAAATCATCATTTGGAGGGCTGTGAACCACCCACCCACCCCCATCTCAGAGGGGTGACCCGGAAGCCTACTGCTGACAATTTGAATTTTGCTGTGAACTGTTCCACCATCAATCATTTCTGCAGGAACAGCCAGTGAACGTGTTCCTCCTGCATGCCCTGTTCTCCTCCCCTGCATTTCCAGGAGCCGAGAGACCAGGTAGTGATACCATTCCTATCCAAGGTCATTGAGAGACCTGCATGCGGTGCCATCCATTCCCCGCACTTCCCCTCATCCAGGGTCGCTCGTGGCTGGCCCACCATAACTCCCTTCTCAGCTGGCACAAGCTAAAATCTCACAATTCTGCCAGCAGCACTTCTTGACCACAGCAGTCGCACACCAGGGTAGCTGGCCCCACAGAGCCGCCCACTGATTCCGGTCCTCAACTTCCATCCAAATACAGCGACTGCAAAGATATCGTCAAACCGCCTGCAGACACCTTGCCCCCCACAGGGACTATGGCTGCCCAGTTGAGCTACAACCAGGGGTAGACATTCAGGTGTATGGACACCATGTTGAAGCCCGAACTGGCTACACTCTGCTCCAGCTAGCCAAGGGCTTTATTCCTAAATCCATTTTGCCTGCCGGAGCCCCAGTCCTTTTTGTTATTAAAAAAAAAAAGGTTGGAAGCCTCAGACTATCAGGCCCTGAATCAAGTCACCATTAGAAACCAATACCCATTACCACCAATCCCCGAGCTAATGGACCACATGAGCACCGCCTGGGTACACACAAAGCTAGCCCTCCAGGGGGCACACAACCTAGTACAAGTTAGAGCTGGGAACAAATGGAAACCCTCTATTCGAACACTCTATGGGCACTTTGAATATCTCGTGATGCCCTTTGGTTTGACAAATGCTTGCGATGTTTCAGCATTTATTAATGATATGCTCTGGAACATTGTGGGCCAATACGTGGTGACATACTGATCTTTTCAGACAGTGCCAAACAACACAGCACGCACATCTGTTCTGTCCAGTCTCTATATGAAGCTAGAAAAATGTGCCTTTGATCAGTCCTCCATAGAATTCCTAGAGTCATCCTATCTCCCGCGGGTACTGAAATAGACCCACGCAAGATAAAGGCAGTCCTCGAATGGGGGAGCACCATGGAACGTTCATGAACTACAGCCTTTCCTGGGTTCCCAAACGTCTATCATCGGTTCATCCCAAAATTCTTGTAGCGGATCGCCCCTCTCATTGCCTTGCTCCTCAAAAACACCAGGTTCCTGTGGTCTCCAAAGGCCCAGCAGGCCTTCAAGCAATTAAAACTTGCGTTTATCACCACTCCCAAAGTGGTCCATCCCGACACCACATAAGCCTTCATCATCAAAGCAAGAGCTTCCAACCTGACGATCAAAGCGGTTCTACCCCAAAGGAACAATCCTCAATGATTGTTGCACCCACACGTCTCGAAATTTTGGACAAAGAACTCCTGGCAATTAAGACGGCCTTTGCAGAGTGGCACCACTATCTAGCAGAGGCCCGATAGTCTGTCCAGGTGTACTCCGATCATAAGAACTTCACATATCTGCATAGGGCCAAGGCCTCCAACCAACAACAACTTCGGTGGGCTTTATTCTTTTTGCACTTTGATTTTGCAATCTCCTGTCATCCAGGAACCCAAACTAGCAAGGCTGACACTTTGTCCCAGAAGGAACGCTGATCTTAAAGACTTGAACCCAAAAACCTCCTCCATCCTCAAGCCTCAGAATTTTCTGGGCACGGCTCCCCACCAAGATCTGCTCACCTTCATATGATCAGCCTTCACCCAGGGAGTCCCTCCAGTCGAGCAGAAAACCATAAGTAAGGACCCCCACGATGTCCGAGACAGGGAAACCTACTGAATGAGCATATATATGTTCTCCCTAGGCCTCCAAGGACTACAGCCCTACCAGTATGCCATGACACCCTCCCACGCCCCCGGCAGGACATTTTGGCTGTTTTAAAACTCAGCGCCTTGTCTCTCATATCTTCTGGTGGCCTCACATGCAGGCCTGTGTTGCAATGTATGTACCCACTCCAAGGCACTGCACAATAAACCCTGGGAACCCTTGAACTCCTGCAGTCCCTCGAGACTCCCCCGGCCCCTGGACAGTCATTGCCTTAGATTTGCTAGTAGAACTACCCAAGTCCGGTGGTTTTTTTAGCATTCCGACGGTAGTGGGCCACCTCACAAAGATGGCACATTCAGCCCAGCACTGGCCTAACCTTCTCCCAGGAAACTGCCCAGCTCTATGTGGACCAAGTTGTCTGCCTCCATGGCGTCCCATAGCACATGGTCTCTGAGCACGATGTGTGATTTATCTCCCACTTTATGTGAGAAGCTCTCTGGATTTTGGGCATCTGCTCCTGCCTCTCTTCCACCTACCACCCTCAGACAAAGGGTCAAGTGGAGAGAACCAACCAGATTCTGGAGCAGTATCTTCAACACTACATAAACTTCCACCAGAACAAAGGGTTCTTGCTGCTACCTCAGGAAGTGTTCACGTACAATAACGCAGAACATGCTTCTACAGTGCAAAGCCATTTTTTTTTTCAAACTATGGGTTCCATCCTTGGTTTTACCTGGAGCTAACCACAACTTCACACAACCCAGCAGCCTTGGACTAGACACAATATATGTCAAACCCAAGATGACCTAAAAGTTCACCTGAAGGACACCTAGAAGAAAGAAACAACATGTGGACTGTCAATGACAGGAGGGGCCTGCCCTTTTGCTAGGCCAGAAGGTATGGCTCTCAACAAAAAACATACACACAAACAAGCCATCTCATAAATTGGACTACCAGCTCTTTGGCCCCTACCGCATTCTCCAGCACATTAGCCCAGTCATCTTTGAACTCAACTTGCCCCATTCTCTCCAAATACACCCAGTTTTCCATACATCACTCCTGAAGCCCCACATTCAGGACCCATTCCCTCACCACTCCCAACCATCACCCCACACCAGTACATGTTCATGACCATGATGAGCATATTCTCCGTGAGATCCTTGATGCCAGAATCAGACGGGTTAGACTCTGGCATCTTATGGCTTGCCAGTCCCAAAGAGAGCTCCTGGGACTCAGCAAAGAATGTCCACTCTCCTGACCTGGTAAACACCTTCCACAAAAACCAGCCTGGAAACCCAGCCCCTACTTCCGAGGAGAGGGGTTGATGTGAGCGATCCTGGGCCTTGAACCTAGACCTGAGGGTCCCCAGGCAGGGCTCAGACCACCACCACCACCCATCAGCTCACCTGAATGATTGCAAAAGCGGGCCAGCAAAGCTCTGCTTCACAAAGGGCCCACGAAGCTCCGGATTGGGGGAGACTTCTGCCCCACCGATTGGCTGGGATGCCCTACTTAAACCAGAAACAGGAAGTTGTCTGAGCAACTAGGTCAATCCCTGGCTGACTGCTGCTGCACTGTCCCCTGCCTCCCAATCTGTTCCTGCCCCCTGCCCTCCTTATCCCAGACCCCACCTCTGCCCAGTTCCTGCCTCACTCCTGGTCCTGCTCCTATGCCCTACCCCTGATGCTGACTCCGACTTCAACCCCTGGCTTGCCCCTGACTGTCTCTGGCTCTGACCCCTGGCTTGGCACCTAACTCTGGCTCTGGTTCCAGGCCCAATCTATCCACTAGGTCTGACTGCCCATGCCCCAGTCCCTGCAGGCACCTTCTCCAAGCAGTTATGCCGTCTCACAGCAAACACTGAAAACAGGATACTGTGGGCCAGCATAAAATGACTGGAACTGAGCATCAGATAACAGCAAGACTGTGGCACCATGGCATTATCAGCACTGCATCCCACGGAGCTGGTCGGGAATTTAGCCAACACTGCCCCCAGCGCTCCCTCTGCCGCGCAGAATGCAGGGGTCTCACTGGAGTGGCAGGGGCAGTCCGGGGGCCCTACAGGCTTGGGGGAAGGCATGCTGTGGATTGACATGCTATATGCCAGGGGTGGCCAAACCATGGCTCGTGAGCCACATCCAGCTCTTTTACCATTAAAGTGTGGCTTGCAGAGCCCCCCATTCACCATCTACCAGACTGGGGGGAGAGGGGCCTTGGGGATTCTGCCCTGCAGCAGGGTGGGGGGGCTAGGAGCTTCTGCCAGAGGTGACTGGTGCCTGCTGAAAGTGAGGGGGGCACAATTTAAAGGTCAGGCCTCCACTCAACAGCTTGAGTCACTCCTCCAGGCACACCCTCCCTCTTACCCTCAGCGGCCCCACCCTGCAGCTCCCAGGTGTTAGCTCCACATGGAGAGGCCCCAGCAAAAGCATCAGTTCTCCCTGCAGCTCCCAGCTCTTAGCCGCTGCCTCTCCTTAGGCCACAGCCCCCGGCTGTCAGTTCCAGCAGCTGCCATGCAGGGAGGGGGCCCAGCGGCACCATGTGACCAAGTGGGGCTAGCAAATCCTGGCAAAAATTGAGTGTGGGGGATGTGACCCCACATGACCCCCCATGTGTCACCTCTGGCTTCTGTCTAGCAGAGAGGTGGGGCTCAGGGCTTCAGCCCCATAGGGCGCGTCAGCCAGGGCTGCCAGCTAGGGATGCGTGACCCATGGCAGGTGTTCAGGTGCTTCCCCCACAAGGAGGAATGGGCCTTGTTTGCTAGCCAAGCCTGCATTCTCTCAGCCCCGGGGAGCTGGACTGGGGCAGAGTTGCTGTTGTCCCATCTCACCTCTGACCATGCCATTGCTGCCCCCTCCCAGCCTGTCACCCAGCCAGAGCTGAGAAGGCAGCTGTCCCTGCAGAGGAGACCGATATCGACGCAGTGGAGATCCCTCCACCAGGGAGCAGCACCCTGGAGTTCAGCCGGGGGGTGACGGACCTCGACGCCGTGGGGAAGGACTTGGGGCACTCTCCGGACACCAAGGTACGCCAGCCCCAACCAAGAGCAGCTGTGCCCCAAAGGTGGCCCTTGAGCCCTGATACAGGTCTTGGGTCCCCGCAGATAGCGTGGCTTCCCAAGAGTGTGTCCAAGCGGCATTGCTCGGTGGCTTTGGGGGCAGGACGTGGGTCTGTGCCTGGGGGTGCCCTGCTCTCTCCCCACAGCAGCCCCAGAGCTCCCCACACTCTCCCCTTGTGGCTCACATGGGAGTCACTTCCCCCCCACCCGACTCAGAGAGACCTTTGGGTTTCACGCTGCCTTCCAGTGGGGTAGGGAGGGAGCTCATGTCTAGATATGGGTCTGGAACAACCTGTGGCAGCTCTGTGGGGTGATCAGATGGGGGGGGGCCACACCATGATCCTGAAGCTGGTACAACAGCACGTGTACTTGTGACGGCAGCTGGCATCCCCCCCACTCTGCCAGGGCATTAACAAGGGGAGCCGAGGGGCTGACCAGACCCCACAACATGGGAAATGCCTCTTCCATGAGCCGCCCCACAGACCAGGGCGAATTGCCTTTGCTGGGGCCCTGGAGGAAGCCAGGTTCACTCTCCTCTGTGCACTCCCACTTTAAGAGCTAGTGTGTGTGCCCCACACCCAGAGAGGGGGAACCTAGGCACCACGGTGTCTCCAGCAAACACACACCTTTCCCCATTGCTGGTCAGCGCAGAGCCCTGAAACCTCCGGGACATGCTGAGCCCTGAGGACACAGGCTGTGGCTCTTCAGATGGCAGACCCAGCTCTGGTCCCTGAGGGTGGCAGTGCCTGGCTCCTGCTGCGGGGTGTGCTGGGCAGGGGCAGCGCAGGGTGGGAGTCCAGCTATCATGCTTCGTTACTCTCTATTAGGGGCAGTGGCCATTCCTTGATCCCATCTCTCCAACTCCCCCCCCCATCCAGTTAGCCCCCCGACAATAAAAGAAGCTCATAGTCATTGGCTCCCCCTCATCCTGTTCTCACCCAGAGCTCCCAGCGCTGTGTCCTGCACTGCTGCAGTCCAAACACAAACTAGTCCCTGTGTCGCCCCCTCGCTCCCGTTGGCAATGGCATGTCCTGGGAATGGAGCAATGTTAGTTTCCCAGGGAAAGCAGCAGGAGTGGAGCTACATCTCCCTCTGCCTGACCACACAGCCCGTGCAGGCAGTGCACAGCTGCTGGCAGGAGAGGATCGCCTGGTGCATTAACCCAGCACATCTGGGCATTGTCAGAGGCCAGCAGAGCAGAGCCGCCCTTTACCCAGGAGTTCTGCTTGTGCTTCAGAGACCAGGCCACAGCCACTCCTCTGTTGGGTCCCCAGTGCAGCCTAGGACATTGGCTTTCCACTCGCCCTGCAGAGACTCAGAGCATCCCAGAACCATCCCTGTGAGCAGGCAGCCGTGCTGCTAACCCGCCTAGCTGTGGTGCTGCACATTTGTCCCACCCGCTCAGCCCTGCCAAAGCTGAGGCCAGGTCCTCGTCCAGGGCACATCAGGATTGAGTGAGTGCCATGGCAAGGGAAGAGTTGGCCAGAGCACCATCTTGCAAGGGGGGTTCAGAGAACCAGGGGCTCCCCAGGATGATAAACCTCTCCCCTCCCCAGTCCCTCTTCTCGTAGCTCACACAGCACTGTACAAGCATGCCCTAATTCAGTCACACAAACATCATCCAAGGTACATGAGTACCCACTGGAGTGTGGGGAAACCGAGGCATGGAGGGGCCGTGGCTCACATGACACGTTGGTAGCAGTACTGGGAATAGAAGCCAGACGTTCTGGTTCCCAGTCCCCTTCTCTAGCCAGTGGGCCCAAGTCCTTCCCTGTCAGCCGGCAGTGCTCTGGCACACAGAGAGGTATTGATGAGGGGACGGTCCCATCGCTCCTGCCTGCCTTGCATCCCCTAGAATGGCCACCCTCGGGGCATGAGAGTTGAACAGTCGGGGTGCAGGTGCATGGGCCCCGTGCTCATGGCACCGACGTAGCCACACAGCTGGCTATGTGGTTTGTCTGGTAGGGAAAGCGCCATGTGAATCCCCAGCTTATGAGCACGCGGCTCTGCTGGGCTCTGCCAGTGGCCCCCCTGTCATTCCTGGCTTTCCCTTTCCCTCATGGGGAGGGGGGGGCGGAGCCTGTGACCACCGCACTGTGCTGCTTAGAACTGCTCTCCCAGTGCACCAGAGGCTGTGGAGCCCTTCGCACTGGTGCTCCCAGCAGTGAGCCTCTTGTGAGTAAGGCCACATGCATTGAGGCTTGACACCTGTGTCATTAGTGGGGTGCCATGGGGTCAGGGGAGGTAGGACCCATATGGCTCTTCCAAGGCTGGGGGCTGTCTGTTCAACCCAGGGCAGGGCAGTCCCACTGCTGCCCAAAGTGCAGGAGGAGAGAGGAATGGTGCGATATAGCATGTCACAGAGCCAGCAGAGTGAGCTTCTGTGCGGCTGGCATGAAGAGCCAGGGCGCTGCCTATGTGATCCAGGCCTGCTTGGTGTGGCACTCTGTCCCACTCTTGTGGCACCTATACCAGCTAGAGCAGCGGTTCTCAACCTTTCCAGACTACTGTACCCCTGGAGCCCGAGCCCTGCTGCCAGGTGCTGAAGCATGTAACAGCATTACAGGGCCCCCTATGGTGTGGTGTCCACCCCTAACGCCAGCCCAGCACTTGTGACCCCTCTAAACCCATCCTGCAACCCCCAGAGAACACTGACCTAGATGAGTTGATGTACTCCCTGGAAGACCTCTGAGTACTCCAGGGGTGCTCCTGGTTGAGAACCACTGAGCTAGAGAGTGATGAGCTAGCTACAGCCTTGGCTAAAAGAGCTATGTTTGATCCTGGCCACCAACAACTGAGTGTGTCAGCATTACACATAGTCGTGAGACACCAAGAGCCTGTCTGGGAGCCAGTCCCCAGGAAGCATCTTGCCAGTGGTACCAGCTCTTGCCATTTTATCGCTATTTGGTGTGTTTGTAAAGCCCCAGCTCCTGGAGGCCCATGAATGCATGACAGTCTCAGCTTCCATTTGTTCAGAAGAGGAAGTGTCTGGCCACCTGGGTTGCAGAAGAAGGTCAGAAAACCCAACCCAGGGAACTCAAGGGCTCACAAGCCAGAAGGTGAAGAAACGGGTTGCTGAGGAGGGCTCACACGGGGAGCTGCCTCCTGCCCCCACCCCTGGAAGCTGCTGGCAACTAGGGCAAAGCTGTGAGCCGAGGTGCAAATCTCTGACCTCTACCCACCCCAAGTGAGGTTGGGGCCACCCTTCTGACTCTAGCTTTGGAGCATGTGTTGGCGGCCGCTGGCTCTGTGCACTCAGGTGACTCAGGCTGAGAGCGTCGTGCTCAGGGCAGCTCACCAGGCCGAGTGGCCATTCAGGGGGCAGAAGAATCCTGCTGGGAGCACCTGCTGGAGCAAAGTCAGCCTGAACCACAGAGCCGGCCCCAGTGTCAGGGAGAGCGAGCACCTAGGTATCACAGTCTGTTACAGGGTTTCTGCCTCCTGCTGGCCTGGCCAGTGGGCTGCTCTGCGCCCAGCTGGAGGACAGAGCTGCTGCTGAGGAAGGTCAGTTCCTTAGGCTCCTAGCTTGCACTGAAGTCGGAGGTGTAACTGGGGTTAGAGACTAAGTTCCCTACGGCTGTTCTGGCTCCAACGCATTAGCCTACAGCTGTGTGATGCTTTGGAACTGCAGAGCTGTGTGACTGAATCATAGAATCATAGAATATCAGGGTTGGAAGGGACCTCAGGAGGTCATCTAGTCCAACCCCCTGCTCAAAGCAGGACCTAATCCCCAAATAAATCATCCCAGCAAGGGCTTTGTCAAGCCAGGCCTTAAAAACCTCTAAGGATGGAGATTCCACCACCTCCCTAGGTAACCCATTCCAGTGCTTCACCACCCTCCTAGTGAAAAAGTTTTTCCTAATATCCAACCTAAACCTCCCCCACTGCAACTTGAGACCATTACTCCTTGTTCTGTCATCTGCTACCACTGAGTCCATCCTCTTTGGAACCCCCTTTCAGGTAGCTGAAAGCAGCTATCAAATCCCCACTCATTCTTCTCTTCTGCATACTAAACAATCCCAGTTCCCTCAGCCTCTCCTCATAACTCATGTGCTCCAGCCCCCTAATCATTTTTGTTGCCCTCTGCTGGACTTTCCAATTTTTCCACATCCTTCTTGTAGTGTGGGGCCCAAAACTGGACACAGTACTCCAGGTGAGGCCTCTCCAATGTCGAATAGAGGGGAATGATCACATCCCTCGATCTGCTGGCAATGCCCCTACTTATACAGCCCAAAATGCCGTTAGCCTTCTTGGCAACAAGGGCACACTGTTGACTCATATCCAGCTTCTCGTCCACTGTAACCCCTAGGTCCTTTTCTGCAGAACTGCTGCCTAGCCACTCGGTCCCTAGTCTGTAACAGTGCATGGGAATCTTCCGTCCTAAGAGCAGGACTCTGCACTTGTCCTTGTTGAACCTCATCAGATTTCTTTTGGCCCAATCCTCTAATTTGTCTAGGTCCCTCTGTATGCTATCCCTACACTCCAGCGTACCTACCACTCCTCCCAGTTTAGTGTCATCTGCAAACTTGCTGAGGGTGCAATCCATGCCTTCCTCCAGATCATTAATAAAGATACTGAACAAAACCAGCCCCAGGACTGACCTTTGGGACACTCCACTTGATACCGGCTGCCAACTAGACATGGAGCCATTGATTACTACCTGTTGAGCCCTACGATCTAGCCAGCTTTCTATCCACCTTATAGTCCATTCATCCGATCCATACTTCTTTAACTTGCTGGCAAGAATACTGTGGGAGACTGTATCAAAAGCTTTGCTAAAGTCAAGGAATAAAACATCCACTGCTTTCCCCTCATCCACAGACCCAGTTATCTCCTCATAGAAGGCAATTAGGTTAGTCAGGCATGCTGAAGGGCAGCACACAGAGTGGATCAGGCTTTGCTTTTCTCTATATTTTCCAGGACTCCCTCCACTCTGAGAGTATCCTGACTGCATCGCCCAAGCTGCTGCTCCCCTCCTCCTCCCAGCTGCCGGACCTGGGGACCCCTCTCTCCGCTCATCACCAAATGCAGTTTCTCGGGCAGCTTCTGCAGCAACAGACGCAACAGACACAAGTGGCCATGGCCCAGGTGCTGCCAGTGTGGTTGTTAGAGCCCCGGCGTGCCAGGGCCAAGCGGGGCTGTGCAGGCAGCAGTGCATGCACAGGGGGCCATGTGGAGGGGTTTGTGTGAGAGGTTGGTGTGCTGGGAAGGGTGGGATGGAAATGGACACGGGCGGATAAGCCAGAAGTGGCAGAGCCCTGGAGGCACAGCCAAGGAGCTTGGCCTTGATGCAGGAAGGGAGGAGCAGGCAGAGGAGGGATCTGAAACCGGGTGGAGGTGGAGGGAGGGTTCTGAATGGCTGCAGGGACAAGTGGACGTTGGGTTATGATGATGCGGGCGGGCCTCAGTGTGGGCCTAGACAAGGGGATAGGTCTGATCTTAGCCACGGTTGAGGGGTGGGAGTTGGGTATATCACAGGAGGAGAGAGCCCGAGGTCACCCCGAATGGAGGAAGGGAATTCAGCAGGGACAGCCCGGCGGGAGGGAGAGGACCTGGCAGATCCAGTTGGGCCACGGCACCAGTCAGTTTGAGGGGAGGCAGCTCAGAAGAGAAGTCAGGGAGACAGCAAGAGCTGTGGGACTGAAGGAAGGAGTAGAGCTGCCCCCCCATATGCACTGTGCCAGGGGCATCAGGGAACCCGCAGACATCCTTCCCCAAGCCACATGCCCTGCCCCCAGCCCAGCTGCCCCTGCAGCGAGTCACCCATAGCGTTCCGGGAACCTCACTGCACTGCAAGCCAATCCCCTGTGCTATGGGCAGGGGCAGGCAGCACCAACAGCCCCCAGCACTGCTGGCCCCATTGTGTGGAGGCACACGATGGGATGCCACATCCCAGGGGCCAGAGGGGCACACAGCTTAGCTCAGCCCGGCCAGCTTACTAGGACTGACAGTCAGGGGCTGGCTAATGTGTGCAGAGTGCATTGATCCCACTGTCTAGGTCTCACACCTGACAAGCGCTGAGGGCTTGTTTGCTCTGTGGGGTGTGTGGGCCAGTGAAGTATCATGGGTATCAACTGCCCTTGTCGCCTGAGCTGGGGACAGGGTCCTGGCTACAACCCTCATGCAGATCTACGCAGCTCAGCAGGAATGTAAATGCAGCAAGGAATTGTCCAGACTGCTGTGGCCTGGGCTGGGCTAGGCAGAGCTCTTCTGGAGCAGGGCCCTGCATTCTCTGATGCTCAGGGTCGGCCATGGACCTAGAGGTCAAGGCACACTGCTGCGGGGAGGAAATCAGCTCCAGGTCTCAGGTCTCAATGGGTCTGTCTACTCTGCAGTTAAAACCCCGCAGCTGGCCCCTACCAGATGACATGGGTTGCAGGGCCAGGCTAAGGGGCTGTTTGCAGTGTAGGCATTTGGGCTTGGGCTGGAGTCTGGGCTCTAGGACCCTGTGAGGTGAGAGGATGCAAGAGCCCAGCATCTACATTGCAAATTTAACAGCCCTGCATGGGCTGCCTGGCAGGGGGCCAGCCACACACGGGCTGCTGCCTAACTGTAGTGTGGACATACCCAGAGACCCTTGTTTCACTGGAGGCTCCAGGGAGCCATGGTTAGGGTTGCAGGGAGAGTCTGTCTCAAGATGAGCTAGCCTGGCCCTCACCTGCAGCTGAACGGCCTTTGAAACCCACGGGGCTGCCCCTCTACGTGGGAACGGGCAGCTGTCCCAATGGGAACTTCCAGCTCCCCTGCTCCTGACAGCATGCCTTGGCGCCTGCAGCCATCTGCAATTCCATCACTGCCAGCAGGTGCCAGTGCTCCTGCTTCCCTTACCCAGTCTCAGCACAGCCTCTGTGGGAGTGTCTCTCTGCTTGGGCCAGACAAATCTGCCCCATGGCTGGGTGCCCTAGTGTGAAGAAGAAGGAGCTCCATGCTGGATGCAGTGTGGACAGGGGACAGATACTAGCATGCCCCCTGTCCCGTGCTGCCCTGTGGCTGTGGGGTTCCTGTGGGACTGGACTGGGGAACGGACTTACCAGCACTCTGGGGAAAGTCTGGAAGGGCTTTGTGGGTCCAGGACTTCCACAGACCAGTATAAATCTCTTCCTCTTTCTCCTGCTTGCTGCCCCAGAGCAGAGCAGCTGGCGACATACCCAGCCCAGGGCAGCAGCTCCCATCACTAGGGATGGCTCCCAGGGGAGAGTCTCTCTGGGCTGGGCCTGAGCTCCCGCTCTGCAGACAGCCACCCCTGTGCCTGGCTGAGAGAACAGGTTGCTAAGGGAATGGGCGTCTGACTGGAGGCACTGGAGGCTGGGGCTGCGGGCGGGGTGCATGAATCTCACTCTAGCCTGGAGCTCCGGGCTCAGACCCCTGGCTTGGGGCAGGCAGCCTGTCCTGGCACGCACCCACTCGCTGTGTCTCCGTATCTGTTCGGCAGGTTCACTTGCTGAAGGACCAGCTGGCTGCAGAGGCAGCAGCTCGGCTGGAGGCCCAGGCGCGCGTGCACCAGCTCCTGCTGCAGAACAAGGACATGCTCCAGCACATCTCGCTGCTGGTCAGGCAGGTGCAGGAGCTGGAGCTGAAGCTGTCAGGAAGCAATACCAGTAAGAGTTCATTCCCCAGCCTTGCACAGGGACCCAGGAGCACAGCATGGAGGTGTTTGCTGCTGGGCCCTGTGCTGATCCACCAGGGCACAAGGGACTCCCTATCCCTTCCCATTCTCCCCCGCTCCGGTGGTGTGCCTGTGCCATGGGCCCCAGCACTCCCTGGAGAGGGGATTCCCATGAACGCCAGTGGGAGGGGTCGCCACAGAGCCGTGCCCAGCAGCCCAGGCTGAGCACAGCCCATGGCCAGGGTGGGCGTGCCATGCATACATCTCAGCCCGGTTCCCAGGGGTCAGTGCCCCGACTGACTGCCTGACTCAGGCCTGCAGTGACCACATCTCCTTGTGGGGTGGGGGGTGAGACCCACACCGACTAGACAGCCCCACCGCTTTGCACCCCAGGGTTTGTGGCATGCAAGAGACTGCCCCATGTCTCCTGGTCCCAGCACCAGGATGCCCAGGGAGAGAGAATTTATAATGGGCACCCTGTGGGGAGAGTCCCTGCATGTACTTCCCTCAGCTCTGCAGGGAAAGCTGTGTGCGCACGTGGGTGCAGGGGCTGGGTGTTATTGGGACAGGGCCGTGTGCACAAGTTAGTAGTGTGGAGGGTGATTGTGTGTGGTGGGAGTGCGGGGGCTGGGTGTTATTGGGGCTGGGCCATGTACACATGTTGGGGGTGCGGGTGTGTGGTGTGTGTGTGGGGGCTGGGTGTTATTGGGGCAGGGCCATGTACACATGTTGGGGGGAGGTGCGTGGGGGGGGGGGGGGGGGGGGGGGTTATCTTTGGGGGCTGTCCATGCTTTTCCCTGTTGCTGTTCGTTCAGCTAGATCCCCACCTACCCCTCCACCCTCCATCGGCTTCAGTTCCCCATGTGAAAAGCACCACGATCAGGGTGGGCAATGGGGCTCTTGGCCCTGGGTTGAGATCTAGAGCAGGTCTGTGTGCCTATTGGCTGTCTGCCAGCCCATGTGAGGGGTCAGTGATGCCCTAGGCCATGCCCGCTCCGACTGCCCTTCTCTTTTCCAGTAGGCTCCCAGGACAGTCTGCTGGAGATCACCTACCGCTGCAATGCCCTGCCGGTGCTGTGCGACCCCACCACCCCGAAGCCTGAGGACCTTCACCTGCCGCTGCTGGGCCCTGGCCCTGACTCCACCCATGCCCTGAGCAGCCCCATAGGTAGGAGTGACTGCTTGGTGAAGCTGGAGTACTTCCGCTTCCCCCCAGGCGCTGCGTCACCGTCAGAGCCACTCCTGGGCAGCCTGGAGCTCATCAAGTTCCGTGAGTCGGGCATTGCCTCGGAGTACGAGTCCAATACGGACGAGAGCGAGGAGCGTGACTCGTGGGCCCAGGAGGAGCCACCGCGTCTGCTCAACGTGCGGCACACACAGGGCTTGGGGGACAGCCTGGACGATGAGATCGCTGTGTAGGAGGGTGGCTGTCTCTAGACCGAGACAAGGAGGAGATAGTCCTGGGGAAGGAAGCAGCTGCTGGAGGCCAGGGCTCAGTTCAGTGCTTTAGGCCTGGGTAGGCAGTAAAAGCTCCCTCTCTGCCCCTGTGGCAGGACAAAGTCAGGGCTGCGCTTCCTGCAGCCCACACCATCCCAGCAGGCTCTCAGAGCTGTAAGTGCATGTCCTGGCCTTGCTGTGAGAGAGAGAGGAGATTGAGTGAGCACCCACCCAGCACAGCCACAGAGCACACAGGAGCAGGCACAGGCACATACCCTCCTACGATGTGCAGTCACGTCCGCAGGTCCCTCACCGCGCTGCCCCAAGGCTCTGCCAGCCTGGTGTGCCAGCTTCTGCTCTGACCAGACTCCATAGGCTATGGCCAGCGATGTGTGGCTGTACATCCATGGCACAGCTTTGTCCTCTGTAATGGAACTGGGGATATTTTCGTTAGCCATAAAATCTATAACCCTTTTCTGAATCCTACCAAGCTCTTGGACCCATAACATCCTGTAGCAAGGAGTTCCACAGGCTCATTGTCCATTCTGAGTAAAAATGAAGAATTTCCCTTGATCAGCATTAGATTCGTTGCCTTTTATCATCAGTGTACCTCCCCTGGTTCTCACTGAGACAGAGCTCCCACCCGCTTTCTTATCCCATTCAGTCTTTGACATGGCCCTGTCATGTCCCCTCCTATTCATCCCATCTCCAAACAGAGCAGAGTCAGGGGGAATGGTCACAGGAGCTCAGCGTACGGGTAACTCTGCTCCCAGTGGAGTCGAGCTATAGATTTCAGTGAGAGACCACCCAGTCCTTGAAACTCCCCGTCCTCAGATGGAGCCTCTCGGCATTGTGGGCACTTGCTTCTGAGCCTCCTTCGATTCCTGGGGAACCAGACCTGACCTTACTGTTGCAGGTCAGGGAATGCCCCATATCTGTATAACAGATCCTAGCTCTCTGAACTCCCCACACGGCCGGTGGCAATGGAGCATCTCCCAGCCGGCACTGTATTCATGCCCACACACCCCTGGGAGGCAAGGCAGGGCTATTGCCTGCTGGACAGATGGGCACTGAGGCACAGAGCTCAAGTCTGTGCAGCACAGGGAATTGAACCCAAGTCTCCCAGGCAGGTGCCAGCCTTGCTCTCCATGGCACCGGTTTTGGAGTTGGTCTCCATCCCAGTCTTGTGCAGCTGTTCTGCACGCTGCTGAGTGACGAGCTGGCACACTCGCTGTTCCAGTCATGCCCGGGTCGAACCTGAGCCATTCAGATCCATTTCAGCCCCCCGGTGTGAAGGAATCACAGATCAGGCATTACCATGTTCTTGTCGAGACACTTTCCCCTGCAGTCACTCCAGCCATTCTCCTCACTCAGCTTGCTGGCCTTCCTAGTCTTGACTAACCTCAGTATTGTGTCATCTGCCAGCACACTCTTTCCTTGTCCCCAGCTCCCTAGGGGTGTGCAGTGAGAGCGGGGCGGCAGCAGGAGATCCCAGCAGCAGAGCAGCTCAGCAGCACTGGCCTCTTCGTATTTTCTTTTTCCTTAAGTAAATCCAGGGAAATGAAATGCCAAAGCTGATGTTAATGCAGTGATGAAGTCAGGAAATTCCACAAGTTCAGGGAGCCGAACTCTTCAGTGGCGTGTACCCCCCACTATCTTGGCGGGGCAAAGTCCCAGGGCTTTTGCTTCACATTTTGGGCAGATTGGCTGCTCTGGCTCCCTAGCAGATAGGCGCCACTTCCTCCTGTTTGCTCTCAAGCTGTCTGGTAAGTTCTCCAGGCTGTGCAGCCTGGCTGGGTCAATGCTGCGGAGAAGACTGTACTGATGGGCCTTGCTGTCATGGGAGTGTTTGTTTGCTGTCCCCATGAGGCTGTGTTAACATTTGATTGGAGGGACAGAGCAGATTCTCAGGGAAAAGGCTTTGCTCGGAGGGCGCGAAGGCTGAAAGTGCCTGTAGGTGACTCAGTAAAGATTGGCGATTTCAGAAAGCAGACGGGAGCAAGTTCGTTAGGATGGATTGTCTTGCTGTAGCACCCAGGGCCCCGGACAGGATCTGGCCCTGTCGTGGCTGCATTGGCTATGCCCTCAAGAGGTGGCAGACTGAAAAGATAGGAAATTGACAAAAGCGGGTAGACTAGGGCTCCAAAGGCAAGCAAATGGGTTGGATGAGGGACTCCAGCAGTGCCTACCCACAGATCTGTATTCACTGATCTAAAATTGTTTAACCACCCCCTCTTTCCCCTGACCCCTCTCTGGGGCTTGGAGCTACCTCCAGTCGCTGCCTGCTCTCAGCTTTCCCCTGACGATTCGCTGTGATGCCATTAGCACTGACACTAGGGCAGGGCCATGTGCAACCTTCCCCGCTGGGCCTCCTGACCATCCCCGGAGTCCTGCGAGCCTTCGGAGTTCAGAGCTGGCTGGAGAGCAGCTTCTCTCTGGAGCCACTAATAGGGAGAGCACAGTGAGCAGGGGACCTGGGTCTATCTGCGGGAGGGTGAGTGGTGAGTTCACGGGGCAGTAGCTGGTGGGTTCCAGGCGTGTGTGGCAGTGACACGGGAAGTGGGGGGTGGTGAGTGCAGAGGTGCTAGACATGAAGGGAGCAGTGGAGTGGGGGAGTGAGGGCAGGGCTTGAGGAGTGGAATGGAGACAGGATGGGAACCCTAGACTGGCTAGGAAGATTCTCCAGGCTCCGAGCAGAGATGGGCTAGAGCAGGAGAGCAGGGCTCCAGAAGAGCAGCACGGTGATGGGAAGCAAAGGCTGCTACATCCTTGCCCCTCCTGGCCCCACCTTGCCTTGCCTCACCCACACTGGGCCCCAGGCATTGCCTGCGGGGCCCCCCTCTCCTGGCTGCCTCTGCAGAAAGCCCAGGCTCGACATGCGCATCAGCTGTGCTTGTTCTGTCTGAGTTACCTGGCGCGTGCAGTGCGAAATCCAGAGCATGCAACCCCAGGGCAAGGCCACGGGACAGCGTGTCCCCAGCACTCCAGGTTCACTTACAGCTCTCTCAAGGGCAGCTGTGAACACTTCCCTCCACTCCCAGGGACTGACGCGTCACCATAACACTGTCGATCAGCTCACCCACTAGCTACTGGCTGGCTGGAGGAGCCCTTGGCTAAGGGCCATTCTGCCCATCTCTGTGCCCAACATGTGCTGTGTCTTACAGCCAACAGTGAGAGCTGCACTGAGGGGTGGAAGGCAGGACCTAAGGAAAGGCACCAGTCATGTTGAGGTTTCCTGAGGGTGGTTCTGGCTCTATTGGAGTAGATCTAACTGGACTTTTAGACTTGTTTCACCACCAGGACAGATGGAGCCAAAATCTCCAAAGATTCTTCTTCCAAGTGCTCAATGAAAATCTGTGATAAATCATGCAGGTTTCTGCAGTCTGGTCAGCTGCCCACGTTCAGAACTCAGGAGGCTGGGGAATGGATTCTTCCTCTCTCTTCCCCCGCCGCTCCCACTGCTCGTCTGATCTCTCTTCCTTTTTGCCTGCACCTTCTGCCTGCTCCTCCTGAGCCCGCCCCCAGCATCACCTGCCACGGGCAGCATCCGGTGGCACCTTTGGGGAACTCTAACTGAGCGGGGCCCCTGGCTGTAAGAGCCATTATCTCTGGCGCAGGGAGTGTAGAAGCCCCTGAGACCAGGCCTGTGAGCTGCTGTTCTGTGGGGTCAGCACAGTGAGGGGCACTGGGCTGATGGGCTCCCAGCAGGTGGGGGCTGCAGTCCACCCTAACTGCAATGCAGGCACGGGGGCCTGGACCACGGTCATCAGCTGGTGTCTGTGGAGCTGGGGGCAGCCCTAGGTGAGAGGGGCATTTAGCTGATGTTGGTGTGTCGAGCTGCAGCGAGGTGTCCAGGAGCGCCCTGGCTGGGGCTGATTTGACCCACTGGATGGAGGGAGAGGTGGTGGCAATGGCTGGGTCTTCCCACCAATGTCCCCTCCTCTCGCCAGGGCTGGGATTGGGCCAGGTGCTGTCATTCAGACAGGCAGGGCAGTGGGGAGGAGGGCCTCCTGGCCAGATGGGCTTGTGAGGGACTGGGGAGCTGCAATGGCTGGTGTGGTCCTGCTCAGAGCTCAGTTGGGCTGTTGGGCTGCCGGGCAAGAGGCTGATCTGGCCTGATGGGTGGGGTGAGCTTGCACCCGTCCCCTGCAGGCCTGGAAGGGGCAGGTGGGCACTGGCAGAGGGGGTGGGAGGTTGACCAGGCAGAACTTCAGGTGGGAAGGGATGGGAACACCAGCAGCCTGCCTAGGCCTGTTGCACAGGTAGGAGATAGGATGGGGGGCAGGATGCAGCTGGGAAAGGGAAGAAGAGAGAGATGAGAGTGCAGGGGGATAAGGGTAAGGATGGCAGCGGGATGGGGGAGGGGGCTGAGGGGACTCCCTGGGACCTTTGGAGGGGCTGGAGAGGGGACTTGGCATGTGAGAGAGTTAATGCAGTGAGGGCAGGAGAATGAGCGGCAGGGCCAGATGCAATAGGCAGGAGTCAGGGTCTGGCTGGCTGACACATGAGGGAGGGGCAGAGAGCAGGGCAGTGGGAGGGAGGAAGGAAGGAAGGACATTATTGTGAGGCTCTCACCCTCCCTGTTGCTTGTGGCAGGACCAGTCCTGTTCCCCTCTGTGACAATGCGGTTCTGGCGGAACCCAACTGAGAGCGCCAACTCAGGACAAATTGCTAAAATAGGGCAGTTACAGCCCAAGGCTGGGGTTTTTCCACCTCTAAGGCAAACCAAACCAGCCAGACTAAGACTTCGGTCTCATCCCACTGGCTAACCGCAAGTCTCACAAGCAATCTCCTTAGACACTCCAGTTTCCCAGTATTACCACCAGTGCCACACGTTATGGGGACAAATGGTTATAAAAACCAATACCCCAGTAAAAGAAAAAGGTTCTCCTGATCCCAAAGGACCAAGCCCCAGACCCAGGTCAATATACAAATCAGATCTTACCCACAAATCACGCTGTTGCCAATCCTTTAGAATCTAAAATCTAAAGGTTTATTCATAAAAGGAAAAAGATAGAGATGAGAGTTAGAATTGGTTAAATGGAATCAATTACATACAGTAATGGCAAAGTTCTTGGTTCAGGCTTGCAGCAGCGATGGAATAAACTGCAGGTTCAAATCAAGTCTCTGGAATACATCCCCCGCTGGGATGGGTCCTCAGTCCTTTGTTCAGAGCTTCAGTTTGTAGCAAAGTTCCTCCAGAGGTAAGAAGCAGGATTGAAGACCAGATGGAGATCAGGCATCAGCCTTATATAGTCTTTTCCAGGTGTAAGATCACCTCTTTGTTCTTACTGTGGAAAATTACAGCAAAATGGAGTCTGGAGTCACATGGGCCAGTCCCTGCATACTTTGCTGAGGTACAAGGCGTATCTGCCTTCTCTCAATGGGTCCATTGTATAGCTGATGGTCCTTAATGGGCCATCAAGCAGGCTAGGCAGAGCTAATCTCAGCTTGTCTGGGATGTCACCCAGAAGCATAGCATAAGTTTGCCATACAGACAGTATAGAGCCAATATTCATAACTTCGACTACAAAACTGATACACACATATAGACAGCATAATCATAACCAGTAAACCATAACCTTGTCCTAGACACCCCATTTGACCCCCTTTATACAAGATTTGGGTGCCACTACAGGACCTTGGTTGCAACAATGATCTATATGGTCCCAGTTTATGTCAATAACGTCACACCCTCTCCTCTCCTTGCCCCAGACCTGCTCTGCACAGCTCAGGTAGGAGCAGGAACAGCTGACCCAGAGGGATCAGGAGTCCTAGTGAGAGTCCTGTGCCCCTGGGAGTCACTCTTGGGAGTCATGGCACTGGGACACCCCCTCAGGGACTAGGTGCCTTCAGGCAGGCAGGCAGCTGGCTTACTTGGCCTGCTTCCAACTCATCCTTTTTCTCAAGCATCAGAGGGGTAGCCGTGTTAGTGTGGATCTATAAAAGCAGCAAAGAGTCCTGTGACACCTTATAGACTAACAGACATATTGGAGCATGACCTTTCGTGGGTGAATACTCACTTCGTCTGATGCATGAGTGATCCTTTTTCTCATCACTCTGGTCTGCTCCCGCTCAGGATGGGGGTAGGGACAGGGTGGTGGCTGCTGCTGGTTCTGAGAGCAGCCCCTTCTCTTGGGGGCCTTTGAAAGGCCGGTAGCCAGTGGCGTGAAGCAATGTGAAGGGGCATTGCTGGAAGGCCCCAGCATGCATCTCACAGGTGTCCCAGAGCTGGGCTGCAACTCTTTCCAGCCTTCTGCTGTGCCCTGGGCCCTGGAACTGTACAGCTGTAAATTCTCCTCCTCCCAACTCCACGCTGCCCAGGAACCTCCTCTCCAGCCTCACACTGTGGTGGTGGGTCTTGGCTGGGGATAGAGATAGATCTATTTTTTGTCCTTTCCTTTCCTACAACTGTTGTGTTACTAACTGTGTATTCAGTCTATCTGGGAAGCCAGTCTGTCAATGTAAGTGCACTTAACCCCTGGATGGTGTTTGTCTATTGGCTTTTGCTAAATAAATCTTTCAATTTCTCAAGGCTTTCTGTCGTCTCTTCTTTCTCTCACTGTCTCTGGATCACTCCTTCCACCTCCCAAACTTCGGGGCCCAAAGCAGGGAAACCAGTTATACCCCAGCAGCCATCCCACTTGGGAACGGAGCTTTCCAGCAGGGGGCTGGAGCAATGTGTGTAATGGGAGTGCTGAGAGCTATTGAACCAAACTGTAAACCCTGTATCTGATGGAAACCACTTTAAGCCAGGGGGCATGGCAGCACCTCTAGTTCCAGCCCTATGCTTTCCAGGCAGTGAAACTTGTCCCCAGAGAGCAGCAAAAGGCACGTCTCCCAGCAGACACTTGGGAGAGCAGGCTTGACCCAGTGCCTTCAGCCACTGGCAATATGAAGAGCCCAGTCTGCTGAACAGACACTAACCTGTTTGGGAGGGTCAAGGGGTTAGTGTCCCAGCATGGTGAGGGGAGAGCAGGCAGCATCCCAACATGATGTCCTCATCTTTGCTGAGAGAGCTGGGTTGAGTATAGATTGCCGTGAGTACCGCTCTACACTGGCACTGCCCCATCGGGCCAGGCACAGTCCGACAGCTCGCGGGGCTCCGTGCTGACCCTTGTGCAGACTGGTGCTCGTGCTCTCACTGTTCAGTGGGGTGACCCACACATCCCTCTCTGTGCCAATCGCAGAGGCTGGGAGCCTGACAGAGCCCCAGCTAGGGAGCTGCAGCTGCTTATGAAAGTCTAATGTTGTGCCTATATTTAAAAAGGGTAAATGGGGTGACCTGGGTCGTTACAGGCCTGTCAGTCTGACGTAGACCTTGGATAAGATAATAGAGTCATTGATATGGGACTCAATTAATAACGGAGGGTCATTTAATTAATGCCTGTCAACATGGGTTTATGGAAAATAGATGGTGTCAAAGTAGCTTTATCGTTCTTGGATGAGATGACAGGTCTGGTTAATGAAGGTAATAGTGTTGATGTAAGAGATTTAGACTTCTGTGATGTGTCTTGGAACTGCACAAAAGTGTGGTTAAAAAACTACAAAGATATAAAATGAACATGTCACACTTTAAGTGGATGGCTAACTGATGGGTCTCAAAACGTATCAAACGGAATCATCACTGATCGGAGTGTTTCTAGTGGTGTCCTGCAGGAATCAGTTCTTGGCCGTACACTGTTTAACATATTCATTAGTGACCTGGAAGTAAACATAAAATCATCACTGATAAAGTTTGCAGATGGAACAAAAATTGGGAGGGGCAGGGTGGTAAATAGTGAAGAGGACGGGTCACTGGTACAAAGCAATCTGGATCACTTCGTAACCTGGGCGCAAGCAAACAATATGCATTTTAATATAGCTAAATGTGTACATCTGGAAACAAAGCATGTAGGCCATATTTACAGGCTGGGGGACTCTACCCTGGGAAGTAGGGACTTTGAAAAAGACTTGGGGGTCAGGGTGGATAATCAGCTGCACATGAGCTCCCAGTGCAATGCTGTGGCCAAAAAGACTAAGGTGATCCTGGGATGCAGAAACAGGGGAATCTTGAGAGAGATTATTGTACCTCTCTATCTGGCACTGCTGCGACCTCTGCTGGAATCCTGTGTCCAGGTCTGGTGCCCACAGTTCATGAAGGATGTTGATAAGTTGGGAAGGGTTCCGAGCAGAGCCACAAGACTGACTGAAGGATTAGAAAACCAGCTTTATAGTGATAAACTCAAGGAGCTCAATCTATTTAGCTTAACCAAGAGGTAGTTAAGGGATGACTTTCTCACTGTCTATATGTATCAACATGGGGAACAAATGTTTGTTAATGAGCTCTTCAGTCTGGCAGAGGAACATCCAACATGACCAAATGGCTGAAAGCTGAAACTAGATAAATTCAGACTGGGAATAAGATGTAAATTTTGAACAGTGAGAGTCATTAACCACTGGAACAAATTACTGGGGGCCATGGGAGATTCTCCATCCCTGACGATTTTTAAATCAAGACTGGGTATTCTTCTAACAGATCTTCTCTGGGAATTATTGTGGGCTGGTCTCTGGCCTGCGTCCTACAGGAGGTCAGACTAGAAAATCACGATGGTCCCTTCTGGCCTTGGGCTCTATAGATGTGTACCATTTAGTTCCTGGGGGGGGGCTGGCCAGGATGGTGGCCGTCACCCTGGCAGAGCTTCCCAATCAATGCTGGGGGCCTGCTAAGCTGCTCGTTGTCACTGTTCAGCCAGGGCCGCAGCCGTTCAATCCTACGCAGCAGCTGGCTGGTGTCTAGAGCAATACAGAACAGGCCCCGTCTGACCCGTTACTGCCGTCACATGGGTGACTGCAAACCGCAATGGCTGAGAAGCTGACCTCAGCAAATGGGAGATCCAGCTGGGACCTCCCATTGTGTTCACTTCATGCCCTGCCTTTGTTACCAAAGCGCCGTACCTGGTGGATGGGAATATACTGCTGCTGCTTGTCTGTGTGTCTCACAGCCAGCCCTCCAGTACCATCCTGCCCATCCCCAAGCCGGATCCCCAAGTCCCCAGTACAGGGCAACCCCAGTCCTGGAGAACAACTTCTCTCAGGGCCTGTAAAATGACACAGAAAAAGATGACTTCTTATAAAACGATGATTTTTTTGTTTCCAAAGCCAAAGTGTGAGTGCACTGTGGAAAGGTGCCAGGCCGTCTTCTCCCTGCTCCCCACCAGCCTAGACAGCTCAGACAGGGAGTGGGCTTTAGAGCCATCCCAGTCATCAGTTACTGGGAATCCAGATTGCAGGAGTGAGGAATGAAAGCAGCAGCCTCCCTCGTGCTCCCCGTGCATCTCAGACCCACACCCTTCCCAGGGCTCCACAGCTCTCCCCGGAAAGCCAGGCCAGTCTGAGACTGGGCAGCAGTTGGGACGGTGCACAGAGAGGCTGCTGCCTGGAGCCCCTGCAGGATCTCACCCCTCTACTCTCCAAACCAACCCATCCCCACTTCCCACCCGCCGACGGATCCTGGCGTGGCTTGAATAACGTCTTGACCCTTCCTTTCAACTAGCCTGGCGTTGCCTGCCCTCGCTTGTTCCGAGGAACCTCTGGGGGAAGGCTCTTTACTCTCGTGTTTGGGAAGCAGCCCAGACTTTGGCTAAAGACATCCATTCCCTCACGTTCGATGTAAGGGTCCTTCAGAGTCGCTGCCTGGTTTTCGGAAATGCCCCTCCCACACTGGACTAGTTCTGGGGACACACGCCTCCCTCAAACAGGTCCCGTGGGATCGGTCACCAGCACGCAGCGGCTCAGCTGTTGGCACTTCCTGCCCGGGCTGCTGGGCGATAGTGAAGGCTGATAAGAGTGGTCTCTCTCCCAGGGGGTCTGGAACAAGCAGCCCCAAGAAGCAGGCACCTGAGCTGTTGAGAAATAGCTTCTCGGACCCACTCCTGAAGAGTTGTTGGCTGGGGGATATGTGGGGATCTACGCCTGGGCTCTGATCAGCGCAGAGTGACAGGGGAACAGGCCTTTTCACCATAACAAAACTAGGTGCAGACAGATCCCTTGGAGTGGGGCCTGGGATGCTGGGTCAGGGTCAGGGTGTGCAGGAGTCATTATGCTAGAGTGGGGGCCTGCTGGGAGGGTGAATGGGGGACTGTGGGGCCGTGGAGGACTGGGGGGGCAGAGGCTGACTAGGGACTCACTCCTTAGGGGTCACACTGCTGGGGAGGGGAGGCTGTGATCCAGCAGGGAAAGGCAGGGGTTCGCCTAGTTATGTCCCAGGATGAGGGCTGGGGCTGCTGTATCCCTGCGTCTAGCCCACAGGGGCCCCTGCCACAGGGTGCTCCACAGAGAAACGCTGCCTGCTCCTAATAATCTGCTTTATTCGGGTTCTGCCGTAGAGAGTGTAAAGCGCTGCACTGCCCCCAGGCGGAATGTGCTGGGGGCTGCGCGTCCACCGGGGGCTGGGTCACTTAGGTGTTTTACAGCTGCCAAAGGCCGGTCGGTTGCTGGGCCGGGCCGTGCACTCCTTCTCCCACAGCACTTTGAGCCTGTGGTAATACACCTGGCAGCTAAAGCCCTCCTTGAAGCCACACTTGACGTGGGTCTTGAGCGAGTGCAGGGTAGGGAAGACGCGGCAGCAGGCCACGCACTTGTAGCCATTCTGTGGCGCCGGCTGCCACTTGGAGGCCATGAGGATGTCCTGGGATTTGATGCAGTCCCTGGCCTCCACGCCGGGGCTGGCTCTCCTGGTGCCCTCAGTGGGGCGAGCCTTCTCCAGGGAGCAGGAGGAGGAGCAGATGCTCTCCGGGAGCTCGTCAGGCTGGCTGGTGTCCCTGGCGCTGGCCACCAGCGTGTCCGGGAAGCTGCAGGCCTCCTGCTGGCTGACCTCGTCCATGCACACGAAGTAGCTGTAGGGGGAGAACCAGGGCCGGTAGATGGTGCAGTTGCACCCTAAGGGTTCGCTGCTCTGGCCGTCGCTGGGGACAGAAGCTGCCAAGAGAAGAGGCTGGAATGAGCCCCTGGCCCAGTGGAGGGCAGGCTGTGGGGAGGGAGGCCATGGTCTGGGCTCACCTTGCCCTTCCCCCTCCCCTTGGCAGCTTCCCTCCCCCTCGGGCACCACTTGGGTCGGTGTTCATCCCGGGATGCTCCTGACCCGCCTGCCCCGCCCCGATCACAGGGTTCCTGCTGGGCCAGACTGTGTGAACGTGGGCTGGCAGCCACATCTGTCACACATGGGTGAGGCTGAGAGTCTGTCGTGGAGGATTCTGTGACTTTCCGCGACCTCCGTGGGCCCGAGCAGTGGCTGGCCCCGGGGGCTGCCTGAGCGGTGGCCGGTGTGGCTGGCCCCAGGGACTGCCCAAGCAGTGGCCAGTGCGGCTGGCCCCAGGGTTCCCCAGAGCAGCAGCGCCCAGGGCCCCCAGCTAGGATTTAGTCAGAGGTATTTATAGTAAAGGTCACGGACAGGTCACAGGCCGTGAATTTTTGTTTACTGCCTGTGACCTGTCCAGAACTTTTACTAAAAATACCCGTGACTAAATTGTAGCCTTATACCTGGCAACTGGCAGCATCTCCGGGGGTTTGCTCTGTGCGTCCCAGGGATGGGCATCACCTGCCGGTTCCTCCAACACCCCCACACTCTCAGAGTCCAGAGGGACACAGGCACAGGCGCTCAGAGAGCACAGATAGATACACAGACAGTGGCTGTCCGAGTTTGCGCGCACACAAAAGGCCCCACCACGTGCTGCTGTTGTGCTGTGCCAGGGGGCGCTGGATGGGTGCAGGGGGCATTGCTTGTCCAGGGCTGGGCCCCTCAAGGAAATGTTTTGGAAATTCCTGTGTTACAAATACACAGAGAAAAGCCAGTGAACCAAAGGGGCACCAAGTGTGTGTCTCGGGGGGGCGGAGAGGCCCCAAACAAAGGGGTAGCGTGGGGCATGGCAGCAGAGAGGGGACCCTATGGTGCCGACAACTGGTCTGGGCTTGTCTCCAGCAGTCAGTTCCCTTCCCGGAGCGTTTGGAGAGCCACGCTGGTGCCCTCCTGGAGGGGAAGCTGGGTCAGTGTGATACAAGGAGCCCCTTCCTGTCCCCAAGGGAAATGCACATCCTGCCACACTGTGACTTTGTGCCCCAAGTCATCCACTGCTCAGCTCTGCTTCGCTGAGCACTGTAGGGAGCCTCTGTAGTGTAATGGAAGAGATAGCTGGGTCTGACTGGAGCTCAGTGTTTGTGGCCCCAGGGCTGGGGAACAGGGGTGCCATATTGTGCAGGCCCCCCGGGAAATGGTCAGACCTTTCCTCTCCCTGCATGTGCCATGGGCAGGGCAGGGGCAGAGCTGTCCAGCTGCAGGTCCTGGCCATTCACCCAACGCTGGGAGGCTCAGAGGGCAGCGCTGATCCCAAGCAGTGGTGGTGCGTGACAGGCATCGAGGACTGGCTCAGGCACAAGCCTGTGGTGGGTCAGAAAAGCGTACGAGCAAGGGGGGGGTTCTGTGTCTGAACAGCGACCGCCCAGGCCTGAGATCC
The DNA here is from genome assembly GCF_013100865.1 of Trachemys scripta elegans. NCBI lineage: Eukaryota > Metazoa > Chordata > Testudines > Emydidae > Trachemys > Trachemys scripta. The sequence goes on along the minus strand of NC_048305.1, from coordinate 41,613,157 downwards.
TGCACGAGGCCTCTGGGCACATGAATGACAGGCCCATGCATTTTCCCTTGCCCCATTTTACAGCTAGGGAAATGAGGCCCAGAGCAGGACAGTGCCTTGTCCAAGGTCACCTGCCAATGCCTAGCCCTGCTGGAAGTAGCTCACTGGTTTCCTGACTTCCTGGGCCTGGCCTGGTTGGCTGTGTTTTGCCTAGGAAAGGTGGCGTGTATGATCCAAGGCGGGGATACGAGCTGGCTCATCTCCTGGCCTCTGCTACTGACTTACTGTGGGACCTTGCCCAACTCACTTAGGCCACAATTTTCAAGAGAGGCCTCTGGTTTTGAATGCCCAGTTTGGGACAGCTGGCCCCTGATTCCAGAAGTGCTGGGGGCCCACAGCTCGCATGATCTCAGTGGGAGCTGTGAGTGCTCAGACCCACTGCAAATCAGGCCCCAGGGCTCTAACAATGAGTACCCAAAATCAGAGCACACTTTGGAAAACATCAGCATCTGTGTGCTTCAGTTTCCCCACCAGTACAGCAGGGATCATACCCCTCCTCCACCTCATGGGCTGTCCTGGGATGCTGCTTATAAAGTGCCCTGGGGCAGGTGGTGAGGGTGCTGGAGAAGTGCAACGTCATTCTGTTCCATGCCATGCGAGGGCTGGCTGTGGGCTCTCACTGTGGCCCCGTTACCTGGCAGACTGGGCGTGCTCCTGGGGGATGGCAGCTCACGTACGCTCTTCATGGCATAGCTGGGCAGACGAGGCCCAGAGATCGTCAGCAGGGAGAAGTTCTCCATTCCCTCTTGAGACGGGTGCAGAGAGCAGGTCCTGGCTGGAGAGTTTCTGGGGCTCTGGACAGCCTCTGGCTGGATTGCCCAGGGCCTTGGCTTTGTGACATCACCAGCTGACCTCACAGTCACCAGGTGGGTCCCCCAGCTCCAGCGAGGGATCAGCGTGGCTCTGGAGGAAAGGAGTGGGGAGCGTCTGGCCTGGGTGTTTGAATGGGTTTAAAGAGGTTATGTAGCAGCTGTTCCTGGGACTCGTCTCTCTGTAAGTCTTGAGGCCTTTGCTAGTGCGTACAGTGGCCTAGCAAGGACCATGCCACAGCCCTGAGATATCAGTGACTGCATCTGGAGACAGGCACGTTCCAGTCTCATGGCACACGCATTGACTGCGTGTGTCCAAAGTACTCGCGTTCACTCTGCCCCATGCACCCAGTACTCCCGCACAGGTACAGCCATTTGCCATTAGGTCCTGCAGCCCCTTTCATCTTGGACCGTTTGTTAGCACTCAAGCACTTGGATTATCCTGGAGCAACTCTCTCCAAAGCCCACCTGCCGGCCTCTGGTGCAGGACATTCCGGCTTCGAACACCTGATCATAAAGAGGTATTTGAAATGGCTGTTACTTGTTTTCCCAGCTGCTTGTGAGTCCCCCGCCCCCTCTTGGTTTAAATCTAACCCTCAGGAAACTGAGGGAGGTTCTGTTTGCGCCATGGGAAGAGTGCTCGTTGTGTTGTCTGTCTCTAAAGACTGCAGCCAAGAGTTTCAAAAATGGGAGCCCATAGCTAGGTTGCCAAGTCCCTATGTAGGCACCTGGCTAAGCAGCCAGATTTGTACAAGTGCTGCATCCACCAAAGGCTGACTTGAGACCCCCAGTTGTGCAAAGCTGGCTCTGCCCCCTGGGTGGCCATGGTATCAGCCTGGAGAGTTAAGGAGATGCCAGTCGTGATGATGAGGCTTGCCACATGGTGGTCCATGGCAATGGGTGTCCTTCCCCCACACTTCGCCATTCTGACTTTCACCATCTGTATTTTCCCCAGCCCAAGCACATTCCTAGGGCAAGCTATATTGCGCCGTCTATAGGTTAAAAAAGCTCGCAGCTGTTATCTAGTTAGGACTAAACCTATTTACAGCTCACCTAGGGCATTTGTGCCATGTAGAGAGAGCTGCAGGGAGAGAGTTGATCTCTGCTCAGCGGTTGCCTGACTGAACCAGATTCTGCTAGGAACTTACAGGTGTGGGTCACAGGCCAAAGGGCTTCAGACACCTTGGACCAGGTCCAAAGCTGCTTCTGCAGCATGTCTCAGAAACACCTCTCTCTGGGCATGGCTACGCTGCAATTAGACACCCGTGGCTGAGGTCTGCCTGGAGTGCAAGTCAGACTTCTATGCAGCATTGCTCTTAGCTTTACAGCTAGATCTGCTGCCAGGAGGAGAACAGCAGTGCCATCCTATTCCCTCCCCCTTCCCTGCACATAGCAGCCGCAGCTGGGTCAGATCAAGCCCCAGAAACTTCCCCTGGCTGCAGGAAGCTCTGCACCTCAGTGGGGGTCTGGGTGTGGGGTGGGTTCCAGGTGCGGGAGGTGAGGCTCAATGGAGGGGTTGGGTGCAGGGGGGGTTGGATGGACAGGGGGAGCAGCTCCCTGTACAGTTACTCCCTCCCCTCACCTATGCACCCAGAGCCCTCTAACACTGAGCCCCCCTGCATCAGGAGCCCCCATACCCAGAACCCCCCCCTTCAAGCCCCCCAAACCTCTACTCTGCTGAGCCTCACCCCCTGCTACAGGAGCCCCCACACTCATACCCTCACCCCACTGATCCCCAACCAGCTGCACCCTGACCCCCCCAACCTAACAAGCCCCACTCCCCCATACCTCCCACCAAGCCCTAACCACCTTCACCTGGACTCCCCTGTAGAGTTCCATTCCCCCTGCACCAGAACCATGCACTAACCCCTGTGCATCCAGATTCCCCCCTGCACCCAGACCTCCCATCATGCTACCCGCACTCAGATTGCGCCACACAGAACCCTAGTACTCTTGAGGGAATTGTGTGCCAGAAAAATAAAACATTTAAAATTCTACAAAGTCCTGCATATTTTAATTGTCAAAATAACACAGAAAAACAATAACAATATAATCACATCATTTTCAATTATTTTGGTAATAATAATTGTCAGCAAATAATTGAAAATAGTGTGATTATATTGTGTTATTCTGACAAAATATGCAGAAAGAATTTTAAAATATTGTGCGCAGAAATTTTTTATTTTTTGGTGCAGAATTCCCTCAGGAGTAACATTGAGCAGATATTTTCAAAGAATTATCCGCCACTCCAAGACTTTTCTTGAGTGATAACAGCTAATTTAGAATCCATCATTGTGTATGTATAATTGGGATTATGTTTTCCAGTGCTGATTACTTCGCACTTATGAACTTTGAATTACATCTGCCATTTTGTTGCCCAGTCACCCAATTTTGTGAGATCCCTTTGTAACTCTTTGCAATCTGCTGCGGACTGAACTATCTTGAGTAATTTTGTATTATCTGCAAACTTTGTCACCTCACTGTTCCCTCCCCTTTCTAGATCATTTATGAACAGCACAGGTCCCAGTACAGACCCTTGGGGGACCCTGCTATTTACCTCTCTCCTTTCTGTAAACTGACCATTTATTTCTACCCTTTGTTTCCTATCTTTTAAGCAATTATTGATCCATAAGAAGACCTTCCCACTTACCCCATGACCTCTTACCATTGTCCGTTCTTGGCTGCGTGTGTGTTCTCTCTGTGTGCTGCACCAGCTCTTGAGGTAGCTGGCCAAGCAGACCTCGATCGAACTGCCCAAGAAGACCACAGACTTAGTTCGGTAGCGAAGGCACTTAGACAGATCTATTGCCAACGTAGCACAGTCCTAGTGCCCGGCAGACTCTATGGGGCCACTAACACGCGTATGCCTGTCACAATGGACTCAGCTCAGTGAGTGGCTGAACCTTCCTCTCCCACCTCGGCCAAACAAAGACACCCCGTCAGCAACTCCTCTTTCATACAGTGATACAAACCAGTGACATATTGCCCCTCTGACGTGGCTAGTTATCATCCTTTACCTTGTATCTGTTGGTTTGATCAAAACATCTCTCTCCATCACACTGTCATGCTGACCTTATCTTTAGGAGGGGTCAGTGTGGCCCTATTATCTTCGGGGAGTGTGTTTATACCATACTAGGTATCAGGGTGTTCTGGCACCTTCCTTCTGGAATGTGTTTATGTGTGCCTCCTGTGCCCAGCACTTCTTAGGAGTTTTTGCAATACTAGCCCTGTTCTTGTCAAGTTCATGTATCGGATAGTGAACCTACAAGCAGGCATGTCTTGTAACAGGGCCTGGTTTTTGCTCATAGCCTGACTCTTGCTAACTTTGCTTTATAGTATCAGGGCCTGACTTTACTTCAGGCCTTAGGCCTCATACCAGGCCCTTTATACCAGGTCTCATGTCTCAGGCTTTCTCTTTCTAATACATTTATTTTGCTTAAAAGCCTTTGGGAGGGACCTTGTCAAAGGTTTTCTGAAAGTCTGAGTTCACTAGATCCACTGGATCATCCTTGTCCATGTGTTTGTTGACCTCCTCAAAGAATTCTAGTAGATTGGTGAGGCATGATTTCCCTTTAAAAAGCCATACTGACTTTTCTCCAACAAAACGTGTTCATCTATGTGTCTGATAATTCTCTTCTTTACTATAGTTTCAACCAATGTGACTGATACTGAAGTTAGCTTAACAGCATGTGATCAGGAGCCTTTTTTAAAAACCAATGTTACATTAGCCACCCTCCAGTCATCAGGTCCAGAGGCTGGTTTAGGTGATAGGTTACATACCACAGTTAGTAGTTCAGCAAGTTCATATTTGAGTTCCTTCAAAAGAACTCTTGGGTGAACACTATCTGGTCCTGGTGACTTATTATTGCTTAATGTGTCAGTTTGTTCCAAAACCTCCTCTAATATGGTACAATTGCTCAGATTTATCACCAAAAAGAATGTCTCAGGTGTGGGAATCTCCCACACAGCCTCTGCAGTGAAGACTGATGCAAACAGTTAGCGTCACCACAATGGCCTTGTCTTCCTTAGTACTTAAACTATTGCTTCTCACTGTCACACGCCTACAGACCCGCACCTTTGGTTCTCCTTCCCCACTTCTTCAGAGCCTGTTCTGGGGTTACTGGCTATGTGGCAGGAACAGAGAAGCTGACACTCCAGGCATAGTCGGGGCATGGCCCTTTCTATGTTCTGATCCATGCATTGAGATTTCATGACTCGGTCCCATGGGCTGTGCTCACTCGGGGTTCTGACTTGGGACCTGGGTCAGACACATTGTGGGGTCAGGAGACTCCCTATGGAGGCTGCTGGAAGAGCTGCAGTTACTGCCCAGGGCCTGTCTCCCTGGCTGGGGAGGTCTCTGCGGGAGAGCACAGCTCCACCAGGCTGGTCCCTGCCCCGCTGGAGGGAACTGCTCAGTGCCGGTGGGGCCGGGGTGCACTGGGCTGCATGGAGCTGGGTGCATACATTTGCATGTGTGTAAGCGTGTACAGATAGGACCTCGTGGCTGGGTTTTTAGAAGCCTTTGGTGGTAGCTGTGGAACAGGCAGGGCCGTTTCCAGCTCCCCTGGGGTGGGAAAGGCTTGGTACCAGCGGGTTGGGGGGTGGAACTGCTGACAGCTGTGTTAGGGAGCAAAGGGCAGGCCGCTGGCTCCAGAAGAGCTAGAGCACCCCCCACCCGGCCTCAGTCCTCACCTGAAGGGAGCCCAGGAAAGGAGGAAGGGGGGTCAGTTGCCAGTCCCAGGCTCTCTTTGCTGGGCTGCCATCAAGGGAGCCATATCATGCTGGCTTCCTGGGCCCTCGCTGACCCCTCAGAGGCACATGTTCAAGCTCCTCCCCACAGGGCTGAGTGGCTGAGCAGGCCCAATCCCAGAGCTGCACTGGGCTCGCTGCGTGGACAGGCTGTTGGTCAGTGTGTGGTTGCACCATGCCATGCTCGGTGTGGCAGCAGGTATCAAGCGGAGTGCCCCAGGACTGACCCCTGGGGTTTTGTTGAACATCTTTATTAATGATCTGGATGATGGGATGGATAGTACCCTCAGCAAGTTCGCAGATGACGTTAAGCTGGGGGAAGAGGTAGATATGCTGGAGGGTAGGGATAGGGTCCGGAGTGACCTAGACAAATTGGAGGATTGGGCTAAAAGAAATCTGATGAGGTTCAACAAGGACAAGTGCAGAGTCCTGCACTTAGGACGGAAGAATCCCATGCACTGCTACAGGCTGGGGACCGACTGGCTACGAGGCAGTTCTGCAGAAAAGGACCTGGGGATTACAGTGGGTGAGAAGCTGGATATAAGTCAGCAGTGTGCCCTTGTTGCCAAGAAGGCTAATGGCATATTGGGCTGCATTAATAGGAGCATTGCCAGCAGATCGAGGGAAGTGATTATTCCCCTCTATCAGGCACTGGTGAGGCTACATCTGCAGTATTGCATCCAGTTTTGGGCCCCCCACTACAGAAGGGATGTGGACAAATTGGAGAGAGTCCAGCAGAGGGCAACGAAAATGATTAGGGAGCTGGGGCTTATGACTTATGAGGAGAGGTTGAGGGAACTGGGTTTATTTAGTCTGCAGAAGAGAAGAGTGAGGGGGGATTTGATAGCAGCCTTTAACTACCTGAATGGGGGTTTCAAAGAGGATGGAGCTAGACTGTTCTCAGTGGTGGTAGATGACAAAACAAGATGCAATTGTCTCAAGTTGCAGTGGGGGAAGACTAGGTTGGATATTAGGAAAAACTATTTCACTAGGAGGGTGGTGAAGCATTGGAATGGGTTACCTAGGGAGGTGGTGGAATCTTCATCCTTAGTGGTTTTTAAGGCCTGGCTTGACAAAGCCCTGGCTAGAATGATGTAGTTGGGGTTTGGTCCTGCTTTGAGCAGGGGGTTGGACTAGATGACCTCCTGAGGTCTCTTCCAACCCTAATCTTCTATGATTCTATGATTCTAAGCTGCTCTGAAATCCGAATCAGAGTATTTACATGGGGCTTTGCAGCAGTCTGAACAGCGGTGTAAGTGAAACTGATGCAGCTCTCCCATGCAGACGTGGCCTTAGCCCCGGCTAGTGTAGCATGTTGACACGTCCCCACTGCTCCCTGACTTCTGCTGGGCAATCGTGGCTGTAGACAGCGATCTAGGGAGGGACTGCCCAATAAGAAGAGCCATCTCATGGCTGCACCACAATGTCCACTGCGTGACGTGCTACAGACATGTCTCTTAATTGCTGATGCTGGGTCTGCATAGCCCCCTGAGCAGTGGTGCCAGCGGAGGGGGAGGTGTGCCGCACAGGCAGGTCCCTCATTGCAGGAGGCTCATGGGTGTAGCCAGTGGGGGGAGACTGAGCACTTCCCTCCAGAGACATCAAGCTATCTGCTCTGAAAATCGCTTTCTCTGTTTGGAACCTGCTTCCCAAGTCATGTTCAGTGTCAGGTAAGAGCTGACCCTGCTGAGCAACCTGCGCCTGTGTGTCTGTACCAGAGTGAGCATTTCCCCCTCCTCCCCCACCTTCCTCCTGTCCTCAACCCTGCCCACTCCCGCCATTCAGCCCCGGCCCCATATGGCACTGAACAGCACACTGTCCATTGCACTGCCCCAGGGTGCCTGTCTGTTCCCAGTCAGTCTGAGGTGGGGGCCCAGGTGCAGCTCTCCGTCCCTAGGAGGGGGCGTCTCCAGCCAGCCAGAAGGCTGGGGTTCTTAGGGTACACTCCCAGCAAGATGTGAGAGCGGCCCCACCTAGCTCTGAAAGGGGCTAGCCCGAGACCCACCCTGTGGCTGAGGCTGACTGGCTGTTGCGCTCTGGGGAACACAAGAGCTCCCTGTTCTGCTGGCTTGTCTCTATCCACGCTGGGTTTCAGAGACAGGGAAGCTGCCTGGCAAAGATTGGTCAGAGTCTCGGCTAGGCCAGAACCCCAGGAGGGTCTATGTGCTTAATGCTGTCACTCCACCCCCCGCACGCACATCCGGCCCTGCTGCAGGTGCCCCATTGGAAACAACAGCTCAGCAGTCAGAGCAGCAGCAGTGCCCTCCACCTCCTATGCTCCATGGCTGTCTGCCACGGGGACAGGCTTTCAGATCAACAGGGGTAGGGAGCAGGGAGAGGACAGTGGGACCTAGAGGCAGGGAGAGACCAGTGACCGATTCGGCACCCAGAGACCCCTTCTCCCTAGAGAGGTTGTGGGGCCCTGGGCTGTGTGGGAGCCTGGAACAGGCTGCCAGATGTTAGAGCAGCCAGAGGCCACTCTGATTTCTGCCAGAGGGCATTTTGGCAGCCAGAGCAGCCTAAAGATGGGTATGCAGAACAGTCCAATCCTGGGCCAGGGCATGTCCCCTTTGGCCTAGATGGCTCCTGCCTGGACCAGGTCACTTGGACAGAGCCCAAGGGGTGTGCTCGGGGAGGGGTGGCTGCTGTGAGTGCCCAGGCTGTTCTCAGGCAGCTGAGTAACCCACAGGCTGATTCCCCGGCACAGACTTTGGGCTAGCTGAAATGGCCCCTCTCCTGTAGCACTGAGTCTCATCGCTGCCAGGGGCTTGTCAGCTGGCTGACCTTAGCTGGCTTGTTTGTGAGACCCAGGAACAGATGCTGAGGGGGGTTGCTGAGTGGGAGCTGTTTGCAATATCACTCACAAGCCAGATTCTTCTCCTAGCACCCCCACGGCCCTCTACAAAGGAGAGGAAGGAGCATGTTTCCCATGTTACAGATGGGGAAACTGAGGCACGGAGCAGGGGAGTGACTTGCCCCAGGTCACCCAGGGGGTTGGTGGCCAAGCTGGGAACAGAACGCAGGCTGCACGACTTCCAGGCTAGCACCTAGCTTGTGAAGCATGCCACCCCTCCCCGCAGGAAGTCTGTATTCGCCAGCTAATGGAGGGGAGTGAAGAGTGTGTCTAGTGGCTGACGCAGAGCTGGGTGCTGGGTCCCCTGGGCTCCACCACTGACTCACCATTGGGCTTTGGGCAAGTCCTGAGGCCCACCCAGATTTTCACAAGTGGCCAGTGGTTTGGGGTACTGCAGTGGAGTACTCCCAGGCTTTGTTCTGCGCAAGTGCCCCCCTGCCCAGCTTCTGTGGGTCTCTCAGTGCCACTGAGGAGCACAGCCTGGGTACCTGTTCCTGACCCTGCTCATCCCAAGGGAACAAGCTCCCTCAGCCAGTGCCCGGAGGCCCTCCAGGGGCCCAGCGCCCCACCCCAGCAACCAGGGCCAGGCTTAGGGAACCAGAGAGCTCTCTGGGAACATCAGCCTCTTGGTGCCTGTCTAATGGGGTATATCTCTAATGCCAGGCTCTCGTGCTGGCATTCCTGTTAGGGCAGCGCCTGGGGCAGCAGCTGCGGGAGCTGGAGAAGGGCCGAGCACCACACAGGTCCATGCCATGTCTCCTCCCAGCCTCGCTGCCTCCCACAGTGATCCCTGTGCTGCCTGTGGCGATGCCCAGCCCTGCCTGGCACAGTGCAGCCACCCTCTTGCCCAGTGTCACTGATCACAGGCCCCACCAGTAACCCTGGCTGTGGGACCTGCTGCACCAAGGAACCGAGTCTCATGTCCCTACATGCGTCCCCCAAGACCCCAGCGTGTCAGTACTGCCACCAGGAGAATCACTGCCCTTTTCTTTGTCTGGCCCATGGCTCATGCCCACAAGGCAGGTAAATCCTCCTGGGACACCGGGGTGTCTGGCAGTGACACCAGCGCTCGAGCCAGTAGCAGGAGGTTCTGCAGCCTTGGAGCAGGCCCAGCCTCTTGGATTCAGGGCCTGCTGCTGGGCATGGAGGCCTGAACAACAGGGAGGGATGCAGAGCCCTGGGCTAGGGGTCAGTGGCTGCCATTGACATTAGGGCTCTGCCTTGTCATGTACTGAGCAGAAGCATTTGTAGCCTCTGGGCCCAGAGCAATGCACCTCTGTGTCTGGCAAGAGCCCCGTCTTGTGCCAACCTTGTGCATGCGCCACCCCTCTGCCCATGTGCCAGCCCCTTCTGCGCACACCACCTCCCCATATGTCAACCCCTCCACGCACACCGCCCCTTGCCTGCATGCTGTCCCCTGCCTGCACAGGCTGCCCCTTGCCTGCATGCCAACCGCTCCCCGCATGCCATTCCCTGCCTGCATGCCAACTGATCCATGCGTGCCACCCACTACCCATATGTCACCCCCTGCCTGCATGCAGCCCTTCTGCCTACATGCCAACCACTCCATGCACTCCAGCTACTGCCCACATGCCACCCCCTCCACACTCATACCAGCCCCTCCCCGCACACTGCCCATGTGCCACCTACTCCTCACAGGCCAACCACTCCATATGCGCCACTCACTGCCTGCATGCCACCCCCTTCCCGCGCACCACCCCCTCCGCACATGCCACCTCCTCCTCATACACCAGCCACTCCCCATGCACCATGCACTCGCCCCTCTGCCCATGCGCGCCCTTCCCCTGCGCACCAACCCTTCAACTCTTCTCTTCTCTTCCAGTTGACCAAAGCATGTTTGAGAATTCAAACACAGCCCCCACGCCAAAGCTGCAACCCAGCCGGTCTGTCTCCAAAGCCTCGCTGGGCCCCCCCCTGGCAGCTCTGCCAGCCGCGGCTGAGACTGGACTGCGGGTGGGGAGCAGCCAGCACCTCAAGAACCTGAGCAAGGCTGTCGGGGCCAAAGTCAACGACTTCCTGCGCCGGAAGGAGCCTGCCAGTCTGGGTGAGGTGGGAGTGACCGAGGTCAATGCCAGCGTGGGGGCCGAGCTGTCGGGCGGGATACTCGCGCTGCTGGGGGACCAGGCCCACGATGCAGGGTGAGTCTCCCCTCAGGCATTGGCTGGCTGACTGCATGCTGACCCCCTCCCCAGCTGGAGCACATGCTGGGACTGCAGGGCCATGCTGCAGCCGTGGCACAACGGCCCTGGCTGGGGAATGCTGCGCATTGTTGCTCCCACCTCTCTGAGCCCCTCCTGTCCCACTCTCCCCCAGCTGCATGCCCTGCCCTTCCCCATCCAATGGCATCTGGGACAGATTGGCTGCAGGGAGCTCTTCCTGCTGAAAGGGGGTGACTCCTGGCCCAGCTTGGGACTCACTGCAATGTCCGAGGAGGAGGGGAGCTGCTGCTTTAGCCCCTTTCCCATGGACCCGTCCCTACATTGAAGCCCCATCTCTCCAGTTGGAAGCGAGGGCTGTGCCCCTCTCTAGTGCCGACAGCAGGAACTGATGCATCCCAATACAGCAGGGAGGGATTTGAAGCAGTGGGTGGCCGCGGTGAATAAAAGCAGCCCTAGGAACTATTTGACTTACTGAATTATTTCTACACCAGTAGTTTCTGCTCCCAGAGCCTGCCTGTCCAAAGGGCCTTCACTGCAGCACCCTACAGATGGGAAACTGAGGCATAGAGTGGTTGAGTGACTTGCCCAAGGTCACACAGGGTATCTGTAGAAGAGCAAAGAATTGAACTCAGGTGTCTTAAGCTAGCACCCTCTCCTGGCCCTCTTTCCTCTCTGCCATTCAGTTTGTGCGGTAAGCAATCAGCACACACGAGTTGTCTAGCTGCTGGGAGTGTGCTTGTGTCTGTGTGAGCTGATACCATACTGATGCCTTAGACTCCATCAAGCGGGCTCAGCCCTTGGATGGGAGACCATCCAGGGAACCCCTGGGCAGCTGTCAGCGCTGTGTCGGGTGTTATTGTCGCTCACCGAAGGGCCATTGTGCTTGCAGGCGTGTGCTGTTGGAAACCTTTCCCCGGCTCGACCCGCCACCCCCAGCAGCCAAGAAGCGCACACCCCGGGCTTTGAAGACCCCTCTGGACATGCTGATCTCTTCCCAGCCGGTGGTGAGCAGCCTGGAGTGCAGCGCCGAGGCACTACCCGAGCAAGGCCAGGAACACCCCAAGCAGGCTGTCCAGGGGGAGCAGTGGAAGGTGGCATGGGACATGTCTCAGCCAGAGGGCAGTGCTGAGCTGAGTGCTCCTGGCACAGCGGTGCCAAACGGGGATGGGCCCTCCCACAGCAGGGTCCTCTCAGTGCCTGACCTCATCCACGAGCAGAACCTGGAGGGCAAACTCAAAGCTGCTGACAGGCGGGCAGTGTCCACACCCTGCCCAGAGAAACCCACCCTCAGACTCAACTGCCTGCTGGAGTACCAGCCCCCCGTGGGCAACGTGCAGCCTGTGGCACAGCCCTCCGGCCTGGAAAATGAGGGGCCCCACCCAGACCTCCTGTCCTTTGAGTAGCAGCCCCCATGTCCCAGGGGAGTCAGCCACTTTCCCCCCTCAAGAACACCCCTCCCACTCTGCTGGGGAGGGGGCATGCTGACTGCACTCTGGGGGCGCTCAGCAGTGACTTCTGTCCAGGGGGCTCGAAGAGAAGCCTGGCCCCTGCCCGCTTGTCCCCTCAAACAATGGCAGGGCATGGGGGTGATCCTCGGGGCTGTCCACACAGTCATTGCCTACCCTCCCCCCAGGCCTTAGTGCAGGCTGTGCAAGTGAGCACTGTTCACCGAGGCCAGGCCTGCACAGGCACCCTGGGCAGAACTTCCATTCTCCCCCATCAGGGTCTCCAGCCACGCCCTGCACCCCCTGCTGCCCTCCTGTCCCGGTACCTGTCTCACAAGCAGCCCTGGGGCTGATGGCAGGGGCAGGCCATGTGCCATTTGCCGCGGGCCCCTCTCGAGTCCCTCATACATGGTTCCTGCTCCTGCATCTCCAGCAGCACCTTTCCCTGAGCTGTGCAGAGCGAGGGGCACTGGACCTCGTCTCTCGGGGGAAGCCAGTCCGCTCCTTGCACACAGATCGTCCCACTCTAGGGCTCCCTTGGGCTGCTCTAGCCCCTCTGGGCCATACCCCATCTGCAGCAGGGACTGGTCTCTGCTGGGGGCTGGGAGAAGGGAAATGACTTGATGATGGCTCACGTGCCTTGAAGGCTATGGCCCTGAGGCACAGCCCACAGGACTGGTGTCTCCCACCTGCACTGTAAAATGCCCAGCGGCTGTTCCAGCTGGGGCCACGCACTCTCTGTCAGCCACAGAGGCAGGATAACCCATTTCTGCCTGGGGGAAATCTTCCCCTCCCACTTGATCCATCACTCTCCCAGCATGCACTGGGTACCGCTGACCGGGCAGTCTCCGTCCTATGCCCCTTTCTTACAGTGCGCTGGTGCCTACGCCCTGCGCCTAGTGTGAGCCCTCAGCCCCCTCACCTGCCTGGGCCCAGAAGGGCTGGGGTGAGGCCTAGCATCCTCATCTCTTGCCAGTGGGCCAGGCCAAGCATGGAATGTCAGGTCTCTGTATCCTGTAGGTGGATCCCAGGCCTGGCGCGCGATCTCCTGTCCTGCTCTCCTGCCAGATACCCTCCGGCTCTGTGTGGCAGTGAGCAGACAAATGAAGTTTTGTGGGTGGAGACAGTTTTGTACCATCCAAATCCACCTCATCGTCCTACTGCGGTAATGAGGCCATGGCTATTGATGGGCCCTGTGGTTTGGGAAACAGACACTACGAGTAATGTACTAGCCAGGCTGAGTGCCAGCTGCTGGGAGGATGTCCTCTTGATCTTTAATTCCCAGTGAAAGGCACCATCTAAAAATGAATGATACATACAAAAGAGTACAATGAGTGCTGCAATGTGCCAGGTAATTTTTGATACAAAATGAACCATGTATTTGTGTGTAGATTCTGTATATGTCCAAAGCTACCACACAAATAGAAATCTGTATAGAAGTATACAGCTTCTGTAAGCACCTATATAATGTATTACAGAAACACCAGAAAGTCCCTTTGTGTAATGAAGCAGAGTCTTCCACTGCACCTACGTTCTGAAAAGTCCAGAGTTAGCCCACTGTGCTTGGAGAGCCTCTCTTTATATCGTTTAGGATGTGTAGGTATTCTGGAGGAAATACACAGATTGCACAATAAAGACTTTTTCTCCAGTGTGATGAGTTTTCTCAAGGATCGCTGAGTCCAGGGAAATGGGCTTGTTCTTCAAGATGTGTTGCTCATGTCAATTCCATGCTAGGTGTGCATGCACCCCATGCACTGCTGCTGGAGATTTTTCCCCTGGTGGTATCCTTGGGCTGGCTGTGAAGGCCCACACTCATGCACTGGTATAAAGGGCGTCTCCAGCCCTGCACCCTCTCAGTACCTTCTTGCTGCCCATGATGGTTGCTGGAACAGTGCTTTTGCTTCAGCAAACCTCTAGTGGTTTTTCCTGATTCTCGTTGTAAATCGTTGTTAGTAGTTGTTGTTACAGTTTAGTTTAGGATCGTTTCTCATTGTTAGTTAGTCCCCTTACAGGACGTTGTTCCTCAGCCTCGTGGTGGGTCACAAACACTACCAATTTATGATGCTCTGCTTCGGATTCTCAGCAGCCCCAAGAGTCTTCATGAAGTGTATGGCAGTGGTTGCTGCCTTCCTTAGATGCAGAGGAATACAGATTTTCTCATACTTCAATGACTGGCTGATAAAAGGCTGCTTGACGGACCAAGTTCAGAACAGCATCTCGGTGGCAATGACCACCTGCAGATCTCTGGGTCTTCTCATAAACGAGCAAAAGTTGACACTGATCCCTGTGCAAAGGATAGAATTTATAGGAGCCAGGCTCAGCCTCCTAAGCCCAGGCGTTCCTCCCAGAAGCCAAGTTCAAAGCCATCATAGACTTGATCTCTGCTGTTAGCTCTCCTGCTGATGACTGCCCAGGATGTTTGCAGCTTCTGGGCCACATGAAGGCATGTACTTATGTCGTGCGACACATGCACTTGCACCTCAGACATCTACAGATCTGGCTTGCCTCGATCTGTTCACCAAGCTTGATCCTCACCATCCTAAGGTCAGTCCTAGCTTCCTGCCATGGTGACTGGACCCAGTGGCAGTCCTCTCAGGTGTGCCCTTCGAGACCCCGCAGCCTGCGATAATGCTGGTTATCCGACATGTCAGACCTGGGGGTGGGGAGCCTACCTCAGCAACCTCAGGACTCAGAGTCTCTGGGTAAGAGACGAGCTGCCTCTCCATATAAATGTGAAGGTGCTCAGGGCAATCCGCTTGGCATGCGAGCTGTTCCTCCCCCAGCTTGCGGTGCAAGTGTTGACGGACAATACAGCAGCGATGTTTTATGTCAGCAAGCAAAGAGGGGCCTGCTCCAGTGTCCTTTGTCAGGAAGCCCTCGGGCGAGGGAACAGCTGATGTGCTGAAATTACTTCTGAGCCCGTTTTTCCGCCAGCTTGGGACTCCAGAACTCTGCCTTGTTGAGCCAGACACGCTAGCCTGCTGCAACACAGACTCAGGGTCTGGGCCACGCCCCCAAAGCTGCAGACTTTAAGCAAAAACAGTTTAGCAGGTTACTGCTCCAGCACCCAGACACTCAGTTCCCAATGAGATCCAAACCCCAAATAAATCTGTTTTACTCTGTATAACGCTTATACAGGGTAAATTCATAAATTGTCCACACTCTATAACACTGATAGAGAGATATACACAGCTGTTTGCTCCCCCAGGTATTAATCACTTACTCTGGGTTAATTAATAAACAAAGTGATTTTATTAAAACCGGGGTGGGGGGAGGAGATACCTCAGTGGTTTGTGTATTGGCCTGCTAAACCCAGGGTTGTGAGTTTAATCCTTGAGGGGGCCATTTAGGGATCTAGGGCAAAAATCTGTCGGGATTGGTCCTGCTTTGAGCAGAGGGTTGGACTAGATGACCTCCTGAGGTCCCTTCCAACCCTGATATTCTAAGATTAAGTATAAAAAGTAGGATTTAAGTGGTTTCAAGTAATAACAGATAAAACAAAGTAAGTCACAAAGCAAAATAAAATGAAACATGCAAGTCTAAGCCTAATACATAAAGAAACTGATTACAGGTAATCTCACCCCCTCAGAGATGTTCCAATAAGCTTCTTTCACAGACTAGACTCCTTCTTAGTCTGGGGCCTGGTACAGTCCTTTTAGTTCCAGCAGACATCTCAGGTGGTAAGCAGGGATTTTCTCATGACTGGAAGCCTCTCTTGTCCTGTTCCACCCCCTTTTATAGCTTTGGCACAAGACGGGAGTTTTTTGTCTTTCTGGGTCCCCATCCCTCCTTCTAACTGGAAAAATACCAGATTTAAGATGTATTTCATTATCAGGTGACATATGTGACGGGTTGGATCACAGAAACCCCCTTGGGAGCTGCCACCTGATGTACCAAGACTACCCCTGCTCCTGTTTTCCCTGCCAGCTCAGGACGCCAGCACCCTGTCTTGCTGAGCAGACACTCCCATCTGCTCCAACACAGACCCAGGGTCTGAATAACTTGCCCCAAAGCTGCAAGTTTACCTGAAAACAGCTCACAGAAGTGTGCTTGTCTTTAGCACTCAGATGCCCAACTCCCAGTGGGGTCTAAACCCAAATAAATCCGTTTTACCCTGTATAAAGCTTATTCAGGGTAAACTCATAAATTGTTCGCCCTCTATAACACTGATAGAGAGATATGCACAGTTGTTTGCTCCCCCAGATATTAACACATACTCTGAGTTAATTAATAAGGAAAAAGTGATTTTATTAAATGCAGAGAATAGGATTTAAGTGGTTCCAAGTGGTAACAGACAGAACAAAGTAAGTCACCAAGCAAAATAAAATAAAATGCGCAAATCTATGTCTAATCAAACTAAATACAGATAAGATCCTCACCAGTTCCAGAATGCTCCCTTTTACAGGCTAATCTCCTTTTAGCCTGGGTCCAGCAATCACTCACAACCCCTGTAGTTACTGTCCTTTGTTCCAGTTTCCTTCAAGTATCCTGGGGGGGGCGGGGGTAAAGAGGCTCCTTCTTTAGCCAGCTGAAGACAAAATTGAGAGATCTGCCACAGGTTTAAATAGACTCTCTCTTGTGGGTGTAGACCCCCGCTCCTATGCAAAGTCCAGCTCCAAGATGGCGGTGTCCCCACCCAGCCTTTTTGCCCAAGGTGGTGTCACAATTTCACATCAAACAGGATATCTTTCTGCTTGTCTTCTGCCTGAAACCTCAGAAGTCAGAAGAAGAATGGCGTCTGCATTCTCTGGATGTAAGAAGGGCCCTAGCCTTTTATATTGACAGGACAAGACCCTGTCACAAATCAATACAGGTTTTTGTTGCGGTAGCGGACAGGATGAAGGGCCTTCCAGTGTCAGCCCAGAGGATCTCCTCTTGGATCACAGACTGTATCTGAGCCTGCTACAAAAAAGGGGTTCCTGTCACCGACCATTATAAAGACACATTCCACAAGAGCTCAGGCATCCTCAGGGGCCTTCCTGGCACGTATACCAATACAGGACATCTGTAGGGCCGCAACTTGGTCATCAGTGCATATGTTTGCATCGCACTACACCATCACCCAACAGGCCAGAGATTACGCCAGCTTCGTCACAGCAGTGTTGCAAGCTGCACATCTGTGAACTCGGAGCCCACCTCTAGGGTGCTGCTTGTGAATCACCTAGCATGGAATCGACATGAGCAAGCACTCGAAGAAGAAAAAATGGTTACGTACCTCTTGTAACTGTTGTTCTTCGAGATGTGTTGCTAATGTCCATTCCATTACCCGCCCTCCTACCTCGCCGTCAGAGTTGGTGGCAAGAAGGAACTGAGAATGTGCAGGGCTGGAGGCACCCCTTATACTAGTGCATAAGCACAAGCCTCCAGGGATTTGCCAGAACCAGCCCTATGGATACCCCTAGGGGAAAAATCTCCAGCAGCGGTGGAGCACTGCGCACACACCCAGCATGGAATTGACATGAGCAACACATCTAGAAGAGCAACAGTTACGGAAGGTAGGTAACTGTTTTTTAGACACAAAACTGTGTTACAGACACAGATAGGAAGTGCCTGTGTAACCTATTGCCTGGGCACCGGACATTGATGGTGCTGGATATGCCCACTCCTTGCTCCAGAGAGAGGTGCATGACTCTCTACACACACACACATCTCTGACAAGATGTCCTCTTGTGCGGGGGGATGGGGAGAAATGCCTCAGATCCAGCTTTGCTGATGAGTTCAAACCTGCACATGTGAGTAAGGGTGAGTAGATATCTCAGATTAACAACAACAGACCCTCACTGAGGCCTTGATCCCAAGCTTCACTTCACATGAGTCGCCCCATTGCCTTCAAATCCTGTGGGCAGGGCCGGCTCCAGGCACCAGCCCACCAAACATGTGCTTGGGGCGGCGCCTGGAGGGGGGCGGCGTGGCGGGGCGCTCCGCCCGAGAGCGGGGTGCGACTGGGCTTGCTGCCCTCCCCATGGCGCTCCTGCCACCGGGGGCTCTCTGCCCTCCCCTTGGCACTCTGGCCGCCGGGGAGAGCGGAGATCCCCGGTCGGGCTCTCTGCCCTCCTCCGGGCGCTCTGGCTGCCGGGGAGAGCGGAGAGCCCCGGTCGGGCTCCCCACCCTCCTCCGGGCGCTCTGGCCGCCAGGGAGAGCAGAGCCGCGGCGGGCTCGCCGCCCTCCCGTCGGCGCTCCGGCCGGTGGGGGATTGCTCGGCGCCCTCCCCTGCCACGCTGGGGTGGGGGGGCGCGGCGGGTGGCTTTTTTGCCTAGGGCGGCAAAAAAGCCAGAGCTGGCCCTGCCTGTGGGTGGTGGTGTGTTGGGGATGGGGGAATATACAGCAGCTCTCCAAACTTGCTCTCTCTGTCTCACACACACAAGCAGATCACTAGCTTTCACCCAGTTCAGTAGACAGTTGCATATTCAATAAGTATAGAATAGACAGTATTGTCAACCTGATCCTTTTCCAAATAGTGAGTTGGGTACCAAAAAATCATGAGATTGGTTAAAAATTATGATATTTAAAAGAAATCATCAGTGTTGGCTCTTTTTCTTGGTATGAAGATTTCTGAGTCTTTAAGGATCGCTCGGGTCATGTTTTCAAACATTTCTCCACCACCTGGCGGGCTAGAAACTTATTTTTTAAATGAAAGTTGACAATCTCCCCTAATGACAGGCCTCCAGAACCTAAGGCCTTAAGAAACACAATTACCAGAATTGGCAACATAGGAGTCTCTGGAGGCACAGCGGATATGGGAATTACAGAGGAGCATAGGGATAGATGAGGGCATTGGGGTTTATAGGGACCTATGGGTAGTGTAGCAGGTATGGGGATTCTAGGGTGGCATAAGTGTAGGTGGGGTTATAGGATAGTGTGAGGTATAGGGACCTGAGGGGAGGTAGTATAGGATGGATATTGGGGTGCATAGCAAGTATGGGGCTTATAGGACGTCTAGGGAATACAGAGGTTATAGGGGGTATAAAGGCAGCCAGGAGCTATGGAGTATTGGGATATATGGGGGCCAATGGGCATTATAGGAGATATAGAGGCAGTTGGAGGTATTGGGGCTGTATTGAGGCATATAGGTGTGTACATGGAGTGCAGGGTATAGAGGTATAGAATCATAGAATATTAGGGTTGGAAGAGACCTCAGGAAGTCATCTAGTCCAATCCCCTGCTCAAAGCAGGACCAACACCAACTAAATCATCCCAGCCAGGGCTTTGTCAAGCCAGGGCTTTGTCAAGCCAGGCCTTAAAAACCTCTAAGGATGGAGATTCCACCACGTCCCTAGGTATCCCATTCCAATGCTTCACCACCCTCCTAGTTAAATAGTGTTTCCTAATATCCAACCTAGACCTCCCCCACTGCAACTTGAGACCACTGCTCCTTGTTCTGTCATCTGCCACCACAGACAACAGCCGAGCTCCATCCTCTTTGGAACCCCCCTTCAGGTAGTTGAAGGCTGCTATCAAATCCCCCCTCACTCTTCTCTTCTGCAGACTAAATAACCCCTGTTCCATCAGCCTTTCCTTGTAAGCCATGTGCCCCAGCCCCCTAATCATTTTCGTTGCCCTCTGCTGGACTCTCTCCAATTTGTCCACATCCCTTCTGTAGTGGGGGGACCAAAACTGGACGCAATACTCCAGGTGTGGCCTCACCAGTGCCGAACGGCAGGAAATAATCACTTCCCTTGAGATGCTGGCAATGCTCCTACTAATACAGCCCAATATGCCAGGGCTGGTGGAATTTATAGCAGGTTATGGAGTTATTAGGAGTATAGGGTCTGGTGGTGAGGGTGTCTGTAGAGTCAGGCAAGGGTCCATAGAGTGCATAGGGCCTGGTGGTGAGCCTATAGGACCCAGTGGGGGTGTATAGGATCCGGCAAGGGATCTATAAGGTGTATGGAGCCTGGTAGGGGATCTACAGGGTCTGGTGTTGGGGGGTGTATAGGGTGTCTAGGATCTATAGGGTCTGGTGGGGGTATAGCGTCTGATGGGGGTATAGCGCAAGCTGGAAGTCTATAGGATCTGGTGGGGGTGTATAGGGTCCAGTGGGAGGTATCGATAGGGTCTGGAAGGGGGCGGGGTCAGTGGGGGCGGAGTCATAGGGGCGGGACCAGGGAGGCAGGGGTGGTCCGTTGGCGGGGGCGGAGCTCCGGCTTGTTCCCGGCGGGCGCTGTGGCAATGGACGGGGCCCCGCTGTTGGAGGCGCTGGGCTGCCTGTGGCAGGTGCAGGCCCAGCTCGGCAGCGGTGCCTCCGCCTCCGTTTTCCGCGTGCGGTGCTGCGGGGACCCGCGCGCTCCGCTCGGCGCCGTCAAGGAGTTCGTGCCCCCGGCGCGGCCCGGGCCTGCCGCCCGCAGCGCCCCGGAGTACTGCTTCGGCAAGGAGCGCGCCGCGCTGGAGCAGCTGCGGGGCCACCGCAATATCGGTAACGGGACCCCCCCCCCCCCCCCCCCGGCAACATCGGTAACGGGACCCCCCATCCCTATCTCCCCCCGGCAACATCGGTAACGGGATCCCCCATCCCTATCTCCCCCCGGCAACATCGGTAACGGGACCCCCCCACCCCTATCCCCCCCCGGCAACATCGGTAACGGGACCCCCCCACCCCTATCCCCCCCCGGCAACATCGGTAACGGGATCCCCCATCCCTATCTCCCCCCGGCAACATCGGTAACGGGACCCCCCCACCCCTATCCCCCCCCGGCAACATCGGTAACGGGACCCCCCCACCCCTATCCCCCCCCGGCAACATCGGTAACGGGATCCCCCATCCCTATCTCCCCCC